>NC_037668.1:206644368-206786409 GCF_003255815.1 Theropithecus gelada | reverse complement strand
AGACGGAGTCTTGCTCTGTCGCCCAGACTGGAGTGCAGTGGCCGGATCTCAGCTCACTGCAAGCTCCGCCTCCCGGGTTTATGCTATTCTCCTGCCTCAGCCTCCCGAGTAGCTGGGACTACAGGCGCCAGCCACCTCGCCCGGCTAGTTTTTTTTTTTGTATTTTTTAGTAGAGACGGGGTTTCACCGTGTTAGCCAGGATGGTCTCGATCTCCTGACCTCGTGATCCGCCCGTCTCGGCCTCCCAAAGTGCTAGGATTACAGGCTTGAGCCACCGCGCCCGGCAACGATAGATTATTATGTGGCTCTGTTGTGATTATCTTTACATGGCCATAATACTATAAACATTGACTAATATAAGTTACATTGTAACTACATTAAGAAGAGGAGGAGAAAAGACAAAGGTGTGTGAATTTGAGGACAGGTTTAAGAGAGCTACACTGTAGAATCTGAGTCTTTCAACTACGTGTAGATAAGACTTTGATAAAGAAAGGAGAAGCAAGAACCACCACCAATACAATCACGGTAACAGGACACCTCCATTATAAAACACACAGATGCCTTGGGGTCAACCTGCTGAGTATCAAACTGCATTCCAAGTTTCAAATAAAGGACCGACAAACCAACTTTCAGAAAACAGTTCTTTGCAGTACTTAGGAGTGACTTTAGATAGCAGGCATTTCTCAAACCACCCTCCTCCTCCTCCTCACCCTCTGCTCCCCATCTCCCCCATCCAATGCCTGATAAAATTCCAAAGTCTGCAATATTAGCTGTAGTCTTTGCTACTTACGGCTAAACATAATCATTAAAATAAAGTGAAAGAGAATTCTAGATCCAGGGTTACGGCCTTTGATACCTGAACCCACAATAAACTTCAAAATTAGATTTGCCTTAAAAAGCAGCTGAAATCACTCTCTCCACTCTTAGCACATCTTTCTTGTTTTTAGCCTATCTGATGCGACCACCACCATCCTACCTGTCCTTTTTAGTAATGCTTGATAAATGGGTCGCGCCTTGATTTAAAAGCATCTCCTCCTACACCTCTCGTCTGACCTCAACGCTATCCCACTTCTCAGATGAGAACTCCACAGGCCACAGGGTTGAGGGATCTGACAGACGTCAGGAGGGGACAGCGACAGGAACAAGCAAGAGTGTCTAAGAAGGGCTCCTGTAGGTACCAAAGCTTCTCCACCTGCGCCTCAGCTGTGGTGGGAATTCGTGGGGATGGAGACGGGGATGGGGGTGGGGGGATGAACTCAGATGGGAAAGAAAGGTTACAACTTCAGCTTTGCTCTCCTCCAACTAAAATTTACCATGTTTTTGCACGATGAATGTAGCAAAGACCCACAGTAAGGAAGTACCTGTGACTACCAATAGAAATCAGACATCTCCACTTCACATCACGGTTGCTGCAGATCTCTTGAAATACCATTTGTGCAGACCACAACGTCAACACTAAAGTAAGGAGTTACCGCTGCCGCTGTCCCCTGCGGATTCAGCCCTTCATCAAGAAGCCGGCCTAGGACCCCTCACAAGTGTGTTCTAATCCTTTAGGCCCTACGTCTTTTAAATCACGTTTTCCAGGAAGGAGTACAAACTCTTCAGACTACCAAGCCCGCCATTTAAATTGGGAACTTCAGAGGCCGGAGCCCTGGAGCCGGGGTCCGTCCCCGACAGCACAGGGTCGCCCCCAGCCCGCGCGCCCCCACCCCCTCGGCCTCTCGGAGGTGGGGATCCCCGCAGGGTTACCTGGGGGCCCTGTTAGGAACACGTGCCGGGCCATGCGGGGGCGGGGGTAGGGGTTGCGGTCAGGGTACCAGTCCGGGTTGGGGTCGCTACTCAGCTCAGGTCCGGACTAGGGTCGCGATTCAGGACCCGCCCACCGCGTGTCGCAGCCCCGCCCCCAAGCGGTACTTCGACCGGAAGCACCGCCCTCAAGACCACGCATGCGCCTTCTACCACGTCCTCGATCCGCGCCTGCGTACTCAACCCTCGGCGTTTCTGCCTCTGCGGCGGCAGTTCCTAAAAGCGGAGCGGGTTGTGCGGTCTCTAAGTTTCATCCTGGGTTCCGGGCTTTTGTGGGGTATTTGCAGAGATAAGTGCGTGAGAACGTCAGTTATTAAACTGTTGCTGCTTCAAGTGAGCGCCATCACCCAGGTTCTGCCCCTTGCCTCCGGACCTAGGAGCTGAAATTGCCCAAGGCTGCGGGGACAGCCCTTTTGTAGAAGGTTTGTGACCTGGAAGCATTCCTCAAAGGGGGATGCCATGTTAATGACTCCAACCTTGTTCTCAGCCATTCCTGCAGAATAGAATCAGCTGGGGAGTTTTAAACTTGTTCTGATGCCTGGGTTTCACCTGCAGTAACAAGGAATGTCTTCTGACAAAATTACAAGTTTAGTTTAAAGATCTAATTGGCTTATATTTAGGATCTAGAATCGGGAAATAGATCATTCCATTAAAGCAAGTAGAGTGTTCCAGTAAGCTGCGCAGAGGAAGCTGGCTTTATGGGCAAAAAAAGGCTGAAGAAGAAAACAACAACGAGTGGGTATTTCAAAGTTACTTTCCTTATAGGGTTAAAACAGATTGGACTTCATTATTATACTGACTCAGGTTGATTAAAATCTGGTTTTTGGGAAAACTGGCCTGTTTCAAAGTTCAGTTTGGTTACATGGCACTTGGCACAAGTGACTCGATTCTGGTTTGGTCTAGTCTGCTAGGGCCAGTCCAAAACAATGACCTCCCATATATCTTGTTTAACATGAGTCATTGGTCTTGGGCGAGTCCTGAGCATCTGTATTCTTTTTCTTCTTTCTAAACTCCAGGAAGTTCCTGAAGTGCGCTAGGGTTGAGAACCACTGGTGTAGGCAGACTTCCCGTCCTCAGCCATGCATGGGAAGCCTAGTTTTCCCTCTTTACCTTCACACCAAAGTGTATAAAGGTCTCTTGCAAAGAATTAAATAGCTTCTCCGTCTTACTTTACCACTGCAAGTGTTTCAGCCAACGAATGACGTGGCAGTGGCCTTGGGCCACATTTACCTGTAAACTCTTTCAGTCTAACATGTGTACAGCTTAATTTGTGGTCAGTCATTCCCCATCCTGGCTGAGAAAACAATTCAGTGAGTGTTCAGCTTAATTGATTTCTGCCCACACGTGGACCTCCTGGTTTCCCTTTAGCCTGAAACTTATACCAGTCCAATGATTATCTAAAAAAACAAAGTCGGATTTGTGAAATACAACTGTCATCACCATTTCTGCAACACTTGTAATGCTATATTATTATAACAGTATACTATTTATTATCCCAGCTAGTAATGTAGGGTCTTCCACCTTGATTTATTTTGCACTCCATGCATATTGAATACAATGAAAAGCTGATATAGTAAGGTAAATCTATAGGAGGAGCTTCCAAAAAAAAAAAAAAAAGAGTATATCTCTTGTATCAAAAATATTAATTTTAAGTGTTAATCATATGGCATTTTCCATCACTGAAAAGCAGTTTGGATTTGCAAGGCTCTCCTTAAGTTGGGTTATTTTGTTTTGATGCTGTGCCTGGAATTCTGGCATCAGTTTAAATAGCTCAAAGATACATGGACTCCAGATGTAGTGAATCGATGTGTCACAAAACAGAAAAAAAGACTTCATAGATGAGTGTTCTTTATCCATGGAAAATGAATTATTTAGATGTTGGTTACATGGATATCTTCATGTTAGAAAATTCATCGATTTGATGCTTAATTTCTACAGTTTCCTGTGTGCGTTATTGGGCAACAATAACAACAAATTAAATAGCTTATATCCCTTAGAGATTAACAACAAAAGAAGATGACATAAATGGAAACAAATTTTAAAATAAATGGGATCTTAAAGTACTGTACCATACTGAATCCAACTTTTGCTTCTTATCAACATCCAATGGACGAATGTTTGTGTCTCCCCAAACTTATTGTTGAAATTCTAACCCAAAAGGTGAAGGTATTAAAGTGTGGGGCCTTAGGGAAGCAATTAGGTAATCAGGTCATGAGGGTGGAGCCCTCATGAATGTGATTAGTGCCCTTACAAAAAGGAGAAACTTGCTTTCTCTCTGCTCTCTGCCATGTGAAGATGCAAGAAGACTGCTCTCTGTCAACCAAGATGAGGGCCTTCCCTAAGAACCCAATCATGTTGCCACCCTGATCTTAAACTTCAGCCTCCAGAGTTGCAAGAAGTAAATGTTTTTTTGTTTTTGTTTTTGTTTGTTTGTTTGTTTAAGCCACCCATCTGTGGTACTCTGTTATGGTAGCCTGAGCTAACACACAAGGTAGAATTACCTAAGAAACAAGTGATTCCAATGATTTCTTCCTGCAACACCTGGGTGCAGCCTCACTTTTGACAGGATGCAGTACAGTTCTTTATTAAAGCAGTTTGTAGGTACAACTCTACAGTCTCTATGGTTATAAAATACCCTAAAGTCCAAAAAACACTGTTTATTTTGTTTTCATATCTACCCTTTTCCCAGAACTGTCCTAATTTTTAAACTGCAAATTCTGTGTCTTAGAAAGCCCCTCAATCCCAAGCAAACCAGGATGAATGGTCTTCAAACTGTTAAAGGAACACTTGGGAAGTAATGCAAAAGGTTTCATGTGGTTAAACAAGGTATTTCCTTCTTACAGACAAGTCAAAGGCTAATAATACTTTATTGTAAGCTGGTTGTCTTGTCAGCTGTGGGTATAGAATGAGTGTTTAATGCAGTCTGTACCTAACATCTGAGCCATTCATACCCTGAGTTCTAATCCCTGTGCAGAACAATGTTCTATCCTGCCAGTAACCCAGTAGGACAGAAGCAGAGATGACTCTACACCCTCACCCCACCCCTTCCTGCAGCGCATGCCTGGATGTCCCCCACGCCCAACTGCTACTGGCATCCGGTGGCATCTTCCTGGCTGGACACAGAATGAGAGTTCTGGCATATTTAGGATACAGTTTCCTAAGTACAGGAAAACTGAAAACAGAACAAATAAAAAGTATGGATGTGAAAACAACAAAGTGGGAAGAGAGACCGTTGTGTTGTTTGGCCAGCCCACTGTTCATTTCACTGTATGGAAATAGCAGCTAAATTCTCCTTTTAGGAACCCCTTTTCTCCCAGGCTCTGTGATTGAAAGGAGTGAACCTCCCTCCTCTTCTCATTCTCCAAGGGGAATACATGACCCAAGCCTGGTCAATGAGATCATTCTGTCTTCCTAGCCTCAGTAATAGACTCTGAAGAAGCACATGATCCGGGCAACACATCCACCCCTAGCCAGTGGGGATCAAAGACAGCCACCAGCCACCATGACTGAAGCAGAGGGACAAGGGGAAGTGAGAGGGGGTGTAAGAGGCCTCCCCTCCCACTCTCCCCAGTCACCCCTTACTCATCCTCCAGAATGGGCTCAACTGTTACTGCTTCCCAAGCCTTTTGTGATTCTCCAGGCCCAGCCCCTGCTTCCTTGGCCTTCTCTTACAGCAGCCCCCTGATTGCTGGCATCTACCTCTTCTGCCACCCAGTTACGAATTCCTCCAAAAGCAAGAATCTAGGCTGGGTGCAGTAGCTCATGCCTGTAATCCCAGCACTTTGGGAGGCCAAGGCGGGCAGATCGCTTGAGGTCTGGAGTTCCAGACTGGCCTGGCCAACAAAGTGAAACCCCTTCTCTACTAAAAATACAAAAATTAGCCAGGTGTGGTGGTGGCCACCTGTAATCCCAGCTACTTGAGAGGCTGAGGCAGGAGAATCATCCGAACCCAGGAGGCAGAAGTTGCAGTGAGCCGAGATCTCACCACTGCACTCCAGCCTGAGGAACAGAGTGGAGACTCCACCTCAAAAAAAAAAAAATCTAATCTAAAGAATTTTGCGCTATTCATCTATACCCAGAATATAGCATGGTACTTATAGCACATGCATCCATCACTCTGCCAGGAAATGTTGTACATTCTGGAGATACAGCAGCAAAGAAGAGACAGTCTCTGTGCTGGTATAGCTTATATTCTGGTGGGAGACACAAACAGATACACAAGTACATAAATAAAATGTCACAGAGTGGTAAGGCCATGCAGGAAAAATAAAAGGATGGGAAATGAAAAGGGAAGTGGATGTGCTACTCCATAGAAGGTGGTCGGGGAAGATATTACTGAGAATACAGCAACTGAGCAGGGAGCTGAAGAAGCAAGTCCTGCGGGTGTCATGGGGATTGCGGTCTAGATTGGCATATGCAGAGGTCATGACGTAGGAATAGGTGGCCTGAGGAGGAACCAAGCAATCCAGTGTGGCTGGAGCAGAGTAGGAGAGAGAGATGCATAGGAGATGAGGTCAGAGGAGCTGCAGGGGGTCAGATAGTTCAGCCTTATAGACCATGGTGAGGACTCTAGCTTTTACTGTAACAGAGCTAGAAAGCCATTAGAGGGTTTTGACCAGAAGAATGGCATTATGTAAATTTTTTAAAAGGATCATCAGGCATGTGTGCAGGAAATAGACTACAGAAAGGCAAGGGTAGAAGCAGGAAGACCAATCTGAATGCTACTGTAATAATCCAGCTGCTACAGAAATAATGTTTGTGCATTTACTGGCACATGCTTATCATAGGTGCTCAACTGATATTTTCTTTTGCACATAAATGAGTAAATGAATGGTATCCCCATAGACAGCATCGGACTGTCAGGGAAGACAAAGAGCAGGGGCAGAGCAGCAGGAAAGTCCTACAGGCTTTCCCATCTTTAAAGGATAGGTGGTACATTGAGGTAACCATCCGATAATCATCCTCAGGTGATGTCCCCATGGGATAGGCATAAGACTTTGCTTGACCAAGCAAGTTGGGCAGGTCACTCATCTACCAGGTGTTCCCCTTCTAATAAGAATAACTGGGCCAGGCGCGGTGGCTCACACCTGTAATCCCAGCGCTCTGGGAGGCCGAGGCAGGTGGATCACGAGGTCAAGAGATCGAGACCATCCTGGCCAACATGGTGAAACCAAGTCTCTACTAAAAACACAAAAACTCGCTGGCATGATGGCGCACACCTGTAATCCCAGCTACTCAGGAGGCTGAGGCAGGAGAATCACTTTAACCCAGGAGGTGGAAGTTGCAGTGAGCCAAGATCATGCCACTATACTCCGGCCTGGGGTTAGAGTGAGACTCCATCTTAAAAAAAAAAAAAAAAAAAAAAACAACTGTGTATTAGTTGGTGCAACATACTAAGTATTGGAGCAGCTGAGCCCCACTGGGAAGTCTCTGGTCACAATTCTGTGGTGCCACATCAAGCACACAGACACTGTCCCGTCAACCTCTCTTTACAAAGGTCACCTGAAGTTAGAGATCTAGACTAGGGGAGAGAGGACCAGCTGAAAGAATTGCTCTAAGGCATCCCCAGGGATGCCGATGGGAGAAGCAGCAGTCCTACCCGTTTTGGGCAAACTTCTAGAATGGCATTCCACATTTCCTGCCTTTCAATCTGTATGTGCCATGCATAATTCCCAAGACTGTGAATATAATAGAAGATTCCTACTCTTGCGATTAGGTTATGTTATGTGACCTTAACTTGACTTTAAGATAGAGAGAGAATGCAGGTGGGCCTGACCTTACCATAAAATCTGGGCATGTTCTCTGGCTGGTGCCAGCAGAGGGAATCAGAGATTTGAAGCCTGAAGATTCAACACGTTTTTGCAAACTTAAAGGAGAGAGAGCTATGTGGCAAGGGTGCAGGTGGACCTTTGGGCTGAGAGCCAGCTGATGTCAGCAAGGAAATGAGGACATCAGTCCGTCAACCACAGACACCTGAATTCAGCAGAGAATGAGGGTGAGCTTGAAACTGAATTTTCCCCTAGATCCCCCAGATGAGAACAGTCATCCATTCTGAGCAGAAAACCCAGCCACACATACCTGTGCTTCTGACCTTCAGAACTGTGACCTGATAAAGGGATGGAGTTTTGAGTTCTTAAGTTAGTAGTAACTTGTGTTAACAAAAGACCATGAGATCTTCAGAGGAAAAAGGGAGAGCTTCATTTTCCATAAAAATAATAATAATTAAAAAACCTTGCAGGTTGGGGGAGGCACAGTCTTTAATTCAAGTGAAACTTCCTGCCTCAGTTCTCAATCAAGTCTGTTTATGCAAATGAAGGATTCAGATGTGCTCAGTTCCAATTATTGGAAATAGTTGAGGCCTGATGGGGTGGTTTTCAAGCCTGAAACCAGAAGTCTCTGACAGATGTTTCTTCTAAACATTAGGGTTGGGTGACTGGGGGGAGGGGGCATTTGGGCCACAGGTTATCTTGCTTTGGTTACAGGGACTGTTCTGGCTCAGGGGTGGAAAGTGGGATGTTTTTCAAGAGCTGCCTTTCCAAGAACACAGGAGTGTGTGACCTGTCTTCTCTCACCCTGTTATGGCCATTTGGTTCTGTTTTATAAATGTGGGTGTCTCTGTCAGCCACAGGAAGCCCGCGTCGTCTGGAGAGCTTCGGGTCTTATTTACAGCTTTATTTCACGTTGGTGATGCAACAATAAGAACCGAATATCCCACCTGCACAGCTGCACCCCCACTGGAGACCTTTCCAAGCCAAGCACAGCCCCAGGCTCTGGCACTTGATGACTATCAAAGAATTTGTGAACATGTTTTAAAACTACTACACCTTGAAATAGACCTCCCATGAAGGAAGCACTGTATGTATTTCAACCTGCTGAATTCTTATAAACCTTGCAGGGGAAATGCCCCCTAAACTCCTCTCTATAAATTAAATAAATAAATAAGTAAATAAATAAACAAATAATAAATAAATAAATAAATAAATAAATAAATAAATAAAGTGAAGCCTTGGAGAAACTGAGTATCCTGCCCAAAAATGTCAGAGAACTATTAGGTGTTGAGGGTGAGACCTGAATTCACCCTTAGCATCTAATAGTAGATGCTAACTCGCACTTAGCATCTACTATTAGATGTGGTGCCTTCCAAGGTAACAGGAGTAATAATTGTGTGGGTGTGTGTGTACGCATGCAAGCACACGCATGGAGGTTTACAAGTTTGGGAAATATTTTTATACATCCCACTTTATTTGACCAGTTGCTCCACACTCACACACACTGTGTTGTGGTACAGGGATGGGGAAAATGGAGTTTTGTGGAAGCTTTGGCTCATAGTAAAGACCTGGAAGATAAGTGAAAATAAAAGACACCTTTCTGACTATGGTCAGTGTCCCTTGCCCTGGGCCACACTCTGAGCTCACTTCTCTGGCGGTGTTGTGTGTACTTTTTAAAAAGCAGGCCCATTATCAGAGCAGATGTAGAAAACCTATGCAGATGCCAGTCGATCAACGTCACTGCAAGTGTCTGGTGAATCAGCCAAAATGAAGGACAGTCTCGTTAACCTTATAACAAATAATGGCAGGAAACAAAGATAAGGGTGAGCTGTGAAGGACAAGCCGAGAGGTACAGGAGAAAAGGAGGCCTGTTGGCAGAGCTTCTGTTTGGCTTTATAGTCATGAGGAATCCTGACACTGTGCAGCTACGTTTTGTTCAGGTTCATATTCATTTGTTCCACTTGGATCCCATCAGTGGAGACTCTATTGTTTGCAAAATAACATGGCACTTGTTCTGGTTTGAATCTGCCTCTGATGAGTAGAGATAAAAAAAAAAAAAATCACTGTGTCTAATGAATATTCAACAGTTGATCTAAAGAGAGCTGGATATTGAATATACCTATCTCCTTTCCTCCCTCTCTCCTTTTCTCCTTGCCTCCTTCCCTCTCTCCTTTCTTTCCATCCTTTTATTCCTTCCTTTCTCCTTCCTTCCTCCCTCCTTCCCTCCCTCCTTTCCTTCCTTCCTTCTTTCCTACTTTCCTTCCTTCCTCCCTTTCTCCCTCCCTCCCTCCCTTCCTTCTTTCCTTCTCCTATTTTGCTCTGGATACTGTGGTAAATAGTAGAGATCAAAGCTTCTGTAATGAGAAGGCTAAAACAGTGAAAACAAACAAACAAAACAACACTGCCTTTTATACCTGAGGTCCATTTTTGAAATAAAATGTAAATGTCCAAGAGCTGCCATTTTTTTATTATTCAAAAAGAGAATATCTTTAGTTGAGCTCCATGGGAAAGAGTTATTTTCCCACCCTTTTAGAATTAGCAGGAGAGTTGGTGTTGCATTTTAACCACCCACCTTTTAATACTTTCAAGTACTTAACAAATGATAATAACTAGCATTTTTTTTTTTTTTTTTTTTTTTTGAGACGGAGTCTCGCTCTGTGGCCCAGGCTGGAGGGCAGTGGCCTGATCTCAGCTCACTGCAAGCTCTGCCTCCCGGGTTCATGCCATTCTCCTGCCTCAGCCTCCCGAGTAGCTGGGACTACAGGCGCCCGCCACCTCGCCCGGCTAGTGTTTTTTTTTTTTTTTTTTGTATTTTTTAGTAGAGACGGGGTTTCACCATGTTAGCCAGGATGGTCTCAATCTCCTGACCTCGTGATCCACCCGTTTCGGCCTCCCATAGTGCTGGGATTACAGGCTTGAGCCACCGCTCCCGGCCCAATAACTAGCATTTACATTGAGATTACTAACTGCCAGGCTCTGTTCTAAAAGCATTATAACTTCTATTGACTTATTTAATCATCACAACACTTCATTTTCTATATGGAGAGACCAGGGTACAGAGAAATTAAAGGACTTGTCCATGTATCCATTCACAGCCATCCAGGCTGTATCCATTCACTTACCCATCCATCCATGCACAAGCGTTTACATACACCATCACGAAGCATTGCTTCACAACAGGGATGCATTCTGAAAAATATGTCCTTTGGTGATTTTGTTGCTGTGCAAACATGGTAGAGTCTATTTATACAAACCTAGATGTGATAGCCTATTACACCTATGGATGTAATAGACTATAGGGTATAGCCTATTGCTAGGCTACAGGGTACAGGGTACAGGGCATATCCTATTGCTCCTGGGCTACAAACTTGCACAGCATGTTACTGTACTGAATACTATAGGCAATTATAGCACAATGTTAAGTATTTGTATATCTAAACATATTTAAATACAAAAAGATATGCTAAAACCACAGTATGGTGATCTTTAAGAAAAAAAAAATAGAGACAGGGTCTCACCATGTTGCCTAGGCTGGTCTTGAACTCCTGGGCTCAAGCGATCCTCCCATCTCAGCCTCCCAAAGTGCTGGGGT
This sequence comes from Theropithecus gelada, assembly GCF_003255815.1. Taxonomy (NCBI): domain Eukaryota; kingdom Metazoa; phylum Chordata; class Mammalia; order Primates; family Cercopithecidae; genus Theropithecus; species Theropithecus gelada. Next base: position 206,775,243 of record NC_037668.1, on the reverse strand, counting down.
TACAGGCATGAGCCACCATGCCCAGTCACCTCATATATATAGTCTGTCGTTGGCCAAAACGTCATTATGCAGTACATGATTGTATACGTGTGTGTGTGTGTGTTTGATATTTGCTTCAAACCCAGGCATTTGGGCACCAGAATCTTTTCTCTCATCCTCTGCACTGTACTTCTGTTCACGGTTTCAGCTTTTCAACTTTTGTCCAGAAAACCGATTGAGTGCAATATCACAAAACAAGAAGGGTCACACGAGGACTGCAGACATGGTCCACTGGTTGCTCTTCCTTCTTCTAGGAAAACAAGAATTATATCGTGGTGTGATAAAAGTTCTAAAATAGTTCTTAAAATAGCTATGAGAACAGAAATAATGGAGGACCCTCTCTGCCTAATTTTAATCTCATTCTCCCTAGGACTTTCTAGAATAATAATTACTATCACATATGTCCTCATACGAAAGCCAACTTGGAGAATCCTGGGTCAATCTGTGATCGAGTGGGCCAAGCAGACTGACCATCTCACCCGCAAGTCACTTTGGATGTGAGGCTGCAGGTCTTTGAAGGGACCCTGTCATTGTCCTTGAGCTGCAGCTGAATCGGCTACATCATGAAGTGTCTGTCTTCAGATGTAGATGTAAACTCAATGGTATTTATTCAAGGTGTGTTGTCTTGCCCTGTAAATCCTCTGCAGGGGAAACTAATTGCTTTTTAACTTGGTCAGACCGCATCATCCCCAGCATTGTTTGCACAGTGCAGTGCGGGCAAAGTGGGCTGTGGTTTAAATGAGCTCTGTGTATCCCCACAGCAACACTGGCACCCCACACGGCCTCACTTGCCCTCTCGTGTATTCCTGGTTAAGAGAATGGTTTCAGCTCCATCTGCCCAACAAGGGGATAAATGTTTTGTGACTGAAAATTACGGGAGAACTTTAGGAATCCTTTCTTTTTCCTTTTATTGTATATTATCAGTCTTCCCAGAGAGGGCAACGTGCACTGACTCTTCTCCTGGGTCAAATTTCATCATCCTCTCTTAACACCATGTGTGGGCTCAAAACCTGTGGTGTGGATATGTGAAGCGTTAATTTGCATCTAACTAATAAATAACTTGCGGTATTTTAGGGCAGGTTCTGTTGTTCTCCCCCATGAACAACCTCTCACTGCTAGTGAGACAGGGATTCTAGATTTTTCATTTCTATCACCCCAGTGTGGACAGATAGAGAGATAGAAATCAAGTGTGTGTCGCTTATATAATAACTTGTCCCTTTGTGAGATCCCAAACTCCAAACCCCTCACCTTATTTCATAAGCAGAGTCCAAGCTGAGGCAAGGGCAGCATAAAGCGTTGCTGGGAAGAGAAGAGAACTGGTGCCTCACGCTGTTCACTGCCCCACGAACCCTTACATTTGAAGATCTAAGGATAGATGGCTCCTGGGTGCCGTGCTTGGAAGCAGCCTAGCAGGGTGCTAAGAATGTCTCCATACAGCGTTAGTGCAGGAGAGTAGAGGTGATGGCATTGTTGTATGGGAGCACTAGGCCAATCTTTGACTTTCCTAGAGCTCCTGCTCCATATGGGGGAGATGCAGACTATTCTCATATGCCCAAGGGGATCACACTCCTCTCTGCCACAGGACCTTTGCACGTGCTGTTTCTGTCACTTCAAAGGCTCTCTCCCATATCATCTTCCCCTAGCTAACATATATGTGTCATTCCTGACCCCCCAGAACACACCAAGTGTTTCCTAGTGAACAGGTCTGTGCAAAGCTACCCCTAAAGGCCAAGGGAGCTGAAAAGCCAAAGAAAGAGGCTGACAAATCCAGTTTCCCATCAAGAAGCATTTAATAGGGTCTTAGGAACAGAAACCATGTCTCAGGTGGCTGCAAGATGTGATGGTAGATCCCTGCGTGTTACCCCCAGACCCAGGGCTTATATAGCATAAGGAATTTGCCTAAGGACAGGATTTATGGTAAATATGTGTTTACAGTAACATCAAAGTTTTCTTGACCTGAGAGCATCATTCACAGTAAGTAGGTGAAACACTGAAACGAGTGTTAATCAGAAGCTGGCATGGCAGATGGATGAACATCCAAGATGGAGCTGCTTCTGCCTCCACACCAAGCTTCCTGTAGCCGCCTGAACTTCTAGTTCATTTACCTTATCATGATTGTAATTGAATGATGGGTTGTTCAAATGTATTTAATGACTTCCACTTCTGCTAAAATGAAAAAAGCTTCATAAGAGAGGAACTAAATCAGGTTTATTCACCACTCAATTCCCAGCATCTAGGTGTTCAATTAATGCTGGATAATTAAATGAATTTCTATACTCAGTAGTTTATTTTTCAGTGGAACATTTTTTAAACTCCTCCTTTGTGTTAAAGGTCTTTGGGGAAAAATTACAAATGTAGAGTAGCAGTCTACTGCACATACTACCATTTTGAACAGATATAATTGCAGTGTCAACAATCATACTGATCACCTCTACTAAGTACAGAGTGCTTATTAGGCATTTTTAGGTAATAAAAGATGTATATGACATCTTGTCCTAAAAATACTTATAATCTAATTTCAAAAACATGTCAATGCACATAACACAATTAGTTAATGATACAAGTAAAACCTATATAAAAATCAATACTATGGATACTTCACACCCACTAGGATGGTTACTATCAAAACAAACAAACAAAACCCAGAGAATAACAAGTGTTGATGAGGATATGGAGCAATTAGGACCCTTGTGCACTGAGTTAGATCTGCTTAAGGCTCATACATTGCAAGTGGTTGATACATTTTGCATCCCTTTAATGTAAAACACCTCCTTCATCTCATTTTTTTCCTTTACAATTTCTTTGTTAAAGAAACCAGTGGTTTGTCTTGTACAGTTTTCACAGCAGATACAAACACACAGTTTTTGGTGTTCGTATCACCACGGCATTGTTTAGTTTGTCCCTCTGTTTCTGTATTTCTTCTAAACTGATCCAGTGACCTGCTCCTGAGCCTAAGAGCGCTGGTTGACTCTCCCTGATGTGTTGAGATACAAGTGAGGCTTGTAGAGTTTAATCATCTTCAAGTAGCAGCTTCTCCTTCTCTTATCATCTTTATCAAAAAAAACTGAAAGTTTATCAGGCTCACTATCCTACATGCCACACACTGTGCTGAGCATGTATACGTATTATCTCATTCGACATTTCACAATAGTCTTATGAAATATCATAGTACAAATTTAACATTCATTTTGGCTGCCAAGCGTCTAAACCCTTTCCTATGTTTGGGGAATTGCCCACCTTATGAATAGGAGGCAGAGTTTGCTTCTTTCTGTGCCAGATAGCACATTTCCAGCCAGAGCAGAGCGACAAAGGGAGCCAAATTCCTTGTAATTGTTTGAGCCACGAATTACTCTCACCCAAAGCCAGCCCTGCCTCAGGGCGTATGAAATTATAAAGTCTTGGTATTGTTAGAGTCCTTGGCAATCAGAAAAAAAGTCTAACTGATAGGATGGAAAGATGCTTATGAAATAATGTGGAGTACACGAAACAGCATAGGATATTACATGTGCAATGTAATTACAAGTGTATAAAAATAAATTTAAAACAGTTGCATATAATCAGAAGAAAGTTATTAGAAAGAGTAATGGTCATGTGGGTGAATTGTGGGAAAATGAGTTAAATTTCATCATAGTACTTTTCTGTATGTAGCGTCTTCCAAATTATAAATAACGCTTTTGAAAATATGCACATATACACCCCCACTCCCACGCACACACACACAAAAAGACATGATGTTGTGGGATTCAGGCATGGCCAGGAATAAGGACACTCATGCCCTACACGTACATTGTATCGGGTAAAGGAAGGACATCTTCTGGCCTGTTCTAATGCATAACTTGATTTGATTTCATTTCCCTATGTGACTACCGAGTGCTTTGCTGAAATTCAAATGTATTGAGGCATCTTTAGATCCATTACCACTGTGGCTCAGTAATTGCCCTGAAAATGGCTGTCACTAAAGAAAAGGCATAGCCATAACCCTTTACATGGGCTCTGTGCACTAAATTGGGAAAGCAGCTGAAAGTCTGCATGTGGCACAGGAGATGCTGGGTGAGCTGAGAGGAGGCCTTCTGTCATGCACAGATATGCATGCACAGACTGCACCACACTCACAACTCTGCTTAAGATAAGTCGAGGGGAGGAAAGCTTCACTACAAATACAGTTGGCTAAAGTTCTGAAGAAAGCAAGGGAGCAAGTCATGCAGTAATCTGAGGGAACAGTATTCCCAGAAGAAGGAATAGCAAATGCAAGGTCTTTGAGGTATATTTAAGGAATGGGAAGGAGGCTAGTATAGTTGGATCAGAGTGAGCTAAAGGGAGAGTAGTAGAAGAGGATTATAAAATATTGTGTACTTTTAGAAAAATTACCTTTAGCAGATTAAAATTTATTTTATTTATTTATTTATTTATTTATTTATTTATTTATTTTTAGATGGAGTCTTGCTCTGTTGCCCAGGCTGGAGTGCCATGGCGCCATCTCAGTTCACTGCAACCTCTGCCTCCCAGGTTCAAGCAATTCTCCGGCCTCAGCCTCCTGAGTAGCTGGGATTATAGGTGCCTGCCTCCATGCCTGACTGATTTTTGTATTTTTAATAGTGATGGGGTTTCACCATGTTGGCCAGGCCTCTCTCGAACTCCTGACCTCAAGTGATCCACCTACCTCACCTCCCGAAGTGTTGGGATTACAGGCATGAGCCACCGTGCTCAACCCCAAATTAAAATTTAAAACAGAAATGCAATCCCATATAACTATGCTTTTCACAAAATGATTGCAACAATTATTCAAAATTTAATTTATAGCTTACTATGGGTGCATTAGTCAGGGTTCTCCTGAGAAGCAGAACTGATAGGATGGGGAGAGAGAAAGAGAGAGATTTGCTTTAAGAAATTGGCTCGCACAAAATCTTCAGAGTAGACCGTTAGGCTAGATAATTTATTCTTGAACGAGGAGCTAAGTCTTCATTCTATTCAGGCTTTCAACTGATTGAATGAGGCCCACCCGCATTATGAAGGGCAGTCTGTTTTACTCAAAGTCCACCAATTTAAATGTCAATCTCATCCAAAAACACCCACACCGAAGCATTTAGGAAAACGTTTGGCTAAATATCTGAGCACCTTGGCCCAGCCAAGTTGACACATACAATTAACTATCACCATGGGTGATGTGATCTGGTACCGATTTCAAGTAGCTTGTTCTGAGTTTAAGTTGTATGATATCTGTCTTCATCTTCAGTTCCTGTCATTGTGTGATTGCTGTGATTGTGTGTCGGGAGAGCATTTGAGGTCAGAACCAGATGGCCTTTCTGCTCTCTTGTGTAAAGGGCCCTTCACTCACTCACACGTCCATGGACAGACGCTCTCACTCACTCTCGCTGAGGGGCCTGCCCAGGTGAAGGAGCTTAGCCAGTGCTCTGCCTCTGTGGCCTTGAAAAACCTCTCACTGCCACACAGGTTCCTTCAAGTCCATTTCCTCTCTTAAGAAATTCTCTCTATTTAAAGATGACTCCATTAATAGTCTTGCCTTCTGTGCCGGATATAGTTTGATCAGAGAAACTGAGCCTCTCTGGGTGAGAGAGTCAGGCTTTTATCATAAGGTTCACGCTTACACAGTTATGGGAGCTGGTGGGGCCAGCTTGCTTCTTGTGTCCAGTGTGGAGCCTGCTGTCCCTAAATGTCTGTCAAACTGCAGCTGGGAAGGGAAACTGTTAGAGACAATGGGGACAAGGACAGACTGGAGGCTGTTTCACACTATCTCCTGCCTCAGTGAGGGGGGTGGCCTTTGGGAGATGCTGGCACCTTTGCCTCAAAGCTGCACACAGAGGTCCGGGGCCTGGAGGAGCTGAAGGAGGAGCCAAGAGTCCAGGTGTCCCCACAGCAACAAGAGAGCTGGTTGGTTGATCAGCAAAGACATGCAGAGCTGCCCCAGGCCCCTGGATTGAACTGGCTCTCCAAGGGCAAAACACACAGCTGCTCCTCTACTGCTGCCTTTAAGTCTTACACAAGATGCTTCCTGTGGCCAAAGCTAACCCAGAAGTACCACGGAGGGAATTCTGGAAAATGTAACTCCACCTTCACTAGATTGAGACAGTCCAAAGTCATCATAGCCTGCCCAGCATCTAGGTGGCTTCCGCATACACTGCACTTAACGAAACTGAATCTCCAAGTAACGATGATAGTAACATCATTCTTCTGCCCAGAATGATGCAGCAATTCCTTGTACAAAGGAAACAAACTTGCTAACCCTCCTCCCCCAAAAAGATAAAAAGTCCTTTTATCCATCTCTACTAAAAACACAAAAATTAGCTGGGTGTCTGGGTGTGGTGGCACACGCCTGTAATCCCAGCTACTCGGGAGCTTACTATGAATGCATTAGTCAGAGTTCTCCTGAGAAGCAGAACTGATAGGATTGGGGGAGAGAGAGAGAGTGACCCCACTTCCTACAGGGCAGCACAAAGAGGATCATGTGACACATGTACACACATTGGATTCCATTACAGGAACAGAACCCTGAGCTTTGGGAACCTGAGTCTTTTATAACGGGCAGTAAGCGTATCTGCCCCTTGCTCCAGAAGCAGGCATCATTATTATTATACTGTACAGTACACATGCCTAACTTTTGCTCTGGAGGGAGACACTGTGTCTTTCCTCCAAGCCTAGTCACTATACAAACTTCCTTGAAAAGATGGTTCAGAACAAAGGCAGTCAGTTCTTCTACTTGCAAGGCCTGTAGAAATATGAAAAAAAAACCCAAGTTATTTCCCAACAGTTGTTGCTTTCTCTTCACCAGGGAAAAATCAGCATGATATTACCAATGTAATGGGCCAGCGTGATGTCCTGTGGAATGGAAAGTTGATAAAGTTCCCCAAGGACTAAAATATGACACAGGACTGGAGAGTGGATATAGCTGTGAGATAGGATAGTGAAGCCATGTTTCTGACCTTGCTAGTTGAAAGAAAATGGCTTTGTATGGTCCTTGATAACAGGTGTAGAGAAAAAACCATTTGTCAGATCAATGGCTGTATACACTTGCTAGGGAAGTATTGATTTGATATGGCAAGAAAAATACACTTGGAATAATACCTGCAGTTGAAGTCATGGTATAATGAGATTTGCAATAATCACTGTCGTTCTCACAGATTCATCTGTTTTCTGTACAGGCCAAATAGGTGAGTGGAATGGAACATGATCGGAATCACTATCTTCCACCTTTCAAGTCCTTGATTAGGTGGCACGAATCTTTAAAATTCCTTCAGGAATGTAGCTGCTATCAGTTGACTACTTGCTATGTAGAGGCAGCTTTAGTGGCTGTCTCTTGGTCTTTCCTACCAGAGCATCTCCACTTCACAGGTCAGGAAACCCATGTCGGGGTTTTGCCAGTTGCAGAGTATGCGTATCCCAACTTTGCAGGCCGAACTGGGGAAATCACCAAAGGATGGGTCTGATCAAGTCTATGATGAAATGGACTTACATAAAATTGTAATTGACCACCTGACCTTCACAAGCCCCTCTTCTTACGAGTGGTGTTTTTGCTCTAGAAATTAATTTCCATTTAGAGCCCGTGTTCAGTAATCCCTGAAAGGTTTAATTATTTACCCTTCCTCAACACATAGTCACTCTTGTAAATGGCCCTAGGTTCTTTTGGAGGAGGCTAGGAGGGAGATTTAGTGTAAACTTCTGCCATAAAGCAGAACTTCCTCCAGAGGTCTTGGCCTCTCTTTCATTCAAGGGGTTCTGTTTGGCCTGGGACTAGGGAAAGGTAAGAGAGGGACTCTTGTACCCAACTTAAGGAGATGATTACTGTTGGGTCATGCAAGTGCATGACCCTGCCTGTGGGCACCTACATGACCCTGGAAGTGGGTGCCTTCTGAAGTTTTGCATCCCAGGTGCCTTCTTGCCTCACTCTAGTCCAGGCCCTGAATTGACTTGAGTCTGACAGTTAGACGAGAAGCTGCAACCGTCTATTGTGGTGACCCAATTTAGACTTCTATTCCCCAGATGTAAAGCTTTCTTGCCTATACAGATGAAGACTTCAGTAAGCTGCTCAACTACTTCAGTTTCAAGGACACCACGATCAACACCAAAGACACTGCAGGTCAAACTACTCTGGTGGCTGCTTGGGCCCTGCTCCCCATTACCACACATCCTCGTCTGAGATTCAGAGCTTCAGTTGGACTCCCCGGTCCACCAGGATCCCATCATCCTCAGTGAATTCAGGGAATCCATTTCCATCACAACAGTTCCCACTGTCATTCTGGTCTAAAGAACATTTCACCACCACCTCCTCTGTGTCTAACCATCAAGTGTCAAGAAATAGTCATTTTAGCAAGTCCACTACCCGGACAGGCCAGGAAAGACAGACACAGGGTCTACAAACCATTATATTTTGTGTAAGTAGAATGGCTCGTCTTTGTCCCAGAGTGCCCACTTGTAGAACAAGTCAAATTTACAGCTCAGCAGTGTACCCTACAAATATTTGACACAAAGAGCACCGTCTCATTTACAATTGATGGCGGCTGTGTGTGATTGTTCTGCCTGCTGCCTGCTACTGTCACTCTGCTTTGCAGAGGCTCTGCCTATACATGCAATCCATGCCTGGCTGGGTTAGGGAACACCTTATGTGCCTATGATGACAACCTTTGTCTCAGGACTAGTTGGCAAGACAATAAATTAATACCAACCCATAGTTGGTTCAGAGCCAGGACTAGTCTTGGGTATACCTTGGGGAGCCCATTTGTGTAAACCTCCCTACAAAAACGAAAGAAAACAAAAGTAGGAAGAAGGGATGTAGGCAGACGTTGCATGGGGTTTAGAAATAAAGAGCTCCATGAGTTTATTTCAAATTACTTTTCAAAACCACTTTTACACCAAGGAATATGGCAGAAATTTTCCTTTTTGCTCTAATCTCAGTTCTTTTGGGGTGAGGTAAACATTCTCAAGTTTCCTTTCCACATTATAAAGGGTAACTTAGTTCTCCTCTGTGTCAGAAGGTTTGAATCATTCCAGTGGTCTCTGGGTTCAAGAGTATCTAGGCATCTGTGTAGGTTTATATGGCTATAAATTACTTTTAAGCTACCGATGAACTTTAAGCCTTGAGCCCTTTCTAGGAAACTGAAACACTTTACTAAATTACCTCACAGTCTCCTCCTGTAATTAAAAAACAATGACTTATAATTAATGCTTTTCTTGCTTTATTTAAAACATGTTTTGTTAAATTGCAAACTCAGAACATGCACATTTTGCCTATCTACTTGGTTTTACAAATAAGCAGTAGTTTAATTATACAAACAAAGACACAATTTTAAGTTAGAAAGCAAATTAATCTTTCTTTTCTTCCTATCTCTTTGAGAGAGGCTATTTTCCTTCTTCCTGCTCCCCTTAATTCATTTCCTTTGAAGCTCTTTTTTCTCTGCCCAGTTGCTTTCATAATAACTTTAGTCTTTGGGATTTGGGGAGAAGTTTTAAACAGATAGGCAACTTTTACAATACCTGTTTCTCTTTAGCTTATTATGGTTTCTATTTTGGAACCAGATGCTTCTAACATTGCTTGGGAAAATGCGTTCATTATGCATTGGGCTGTATGCTTAATGCATTACAGGCATTATCTCAGTTGATCCACATAGCAATGCTACTGAGATAGCCACTTTTTGAAATAAAGATACCTACCCTTCCATTAGTTTTGACAAATGCATATTGATACAGCATTTTTATCACCCAGGAATATTTCCTTGTACCCCTTCTTAGACAATCCCTCGTCACACACACCCCGAACAGCCCCTGTTCTGATTTTTATCAAAATAGTTTCATTTTGCCTATTAGGGAATGTCGGGTGGTATACACTTGTGTGTATGTTTGTTTGTTTCCACTTATAACATCTTTCTTATTAATCTGTGTTGTTTTTGTGTGAGTTACAGGCTGGAGAGCCCATCTAAATGCCAAAGGCTTCTACAGAATGGTGAAGTCTCCTATCTCTTAATTCCTCATTGAATTGATGGTTCAGAGATTACTACAAAGGATCAGTCAGAAAATGCAGAGCAGACAGCATGGACCTGTTAAACTGACCTGTTAAGTTCATCAGGCACAGAGGCTCACACCTGTAATCACAGCACTTTGGGAGGCTGAGGGGGGTGGATCACTTGAGGTCAGGGGTTCGAGACCAGCCTGGCCAACATGGTGAAACCCTGTCTCTACTAAAAATATAAAAATTAGCCAGGCATGTAGCATGCACCTATAATCCCAGCTACTCAGGAGGCTGAGGCACAAGAATCACTTGGACCTGGGAGGCGGAAGTTACAGTGAACCTAGATTGCACCACTGCACTCCAGCCTGGGCGACAGAGTGAGATTCTGTCTCAGTAATAATAATAATAATCTGAGGCAAGTCATTGAAAAGGGTGACTTTTTAAGTAAAAAAATATATTTTCTTCTTCCTTTTTATGTGTAGCTCAGATATCTGGATTCCCAGGGACTTTTATTAAATGTTGTATATTTAATTAAATCACATATAACATGAAATTACAAATGCAATAAAAATTACAATAATTTCCAGACACCGCACTTTCAGCTTACTCCCTCTTCACATGGGATAGATTCTGTCCATTTTTGTTTGGCCACCTGTTTCTGAGGATCCACACCAGAAGCCAGTTCTCTGCGCTTCCACGTTAACACCAGTGAATGTTTGGAAGGTGCATGGTGAACGCTGCTGGGATGAAGAAGTGCTGGGTATTGCAGGGACACTTGGTACAGCATCTTCCTTGTCAAGTTTGATTCCATTTGCCTAATGGCACAATTATAGCACTGCTAGATGACAGAAAAGCTGTGTGCTGTTAGAAGACTCTTGTACCACCATGTTTCTCAAACTAGATACCTATATCTTTAAGGGAACACACAGGAAAGAACAGCTAACAAATCAAGCACTTATCATATGCCAGGTTCTGCTCAATACACTACAACATGTATTAACTCACGTGTCCTCATGTGAGGAGGTGGGTCCTGTTATTACCTCTCTGTACACTCAAGGGGAGAGACCACTGTCTATCTGCCACCGGTTTCAAGTCATTGATCCTGGGCTCTCCCTCCTGCATTTCTACATAGCAAAGGGAGCTCTTGGTTTTGACACACTGCCTAGTCTGGCTGTATCCTAGGACTCAGGATAAGAGCTATTTGTAGTGGCACTCTAAAACCTTGACCTTCAATGTCCCACAGTAAATTCCTGATTAAGTTTCAAGCAAAGAGTTTGGTTTAAAAAAATCATTTAAAGAATTTATGCTGCGCATTAGCTTAGTTCAGCTTGGACAGTACATTAATTGTGCCCTTATCACATTTCCCCTCTCCTGTCACAAACTTTGCTGATTGTTCACCTTTTACTCTTGGTTCCTGTATGAACTCCTTGAGCCTTGTCACCTCCATGTATCTCAAGTTTCCTCACCTGTAAAATGAGAAAACCTTTGCTCCTCTGTGAGTCTGCAAAGGCTTTACCAGGATGCAGTCATTTCTTTAAAATGCTGAGAGAGACTAATGTGCCCAGTGAGTGTTAAAGAGCAGGTCACTCGGAGCTTGTTGCAACGAGGCACTTATAACTCTCTGTTAGCGCCCCGGTCCCCTCGTGAGAGCCGAAACTCTTGATGTTCTCATACGGCCTTCAGCAACTGACCTCTGCTCTTCTCCACAGTGTCATTTTTGGCTCCATCCTCTGAAACAGCATTTGGACTTTTACAACAGGACCGCCAAGCCTCCAGGTGTTTCCTATGCAAGCCCGAGTGGTCAGAACGCCCTCTGTTCTGTCCACCCTTGCCTGACCACCTCCTGCTCTGCTCACTCAGGTTCAGCTTTGACATCACCTCCTGGGATACTGATATGGTTTGACTGTGTCCCCACCCAAATCTCATCTTGAATTCCCATGTGTTGTGGGAGGGACCTGGTGGGAGGTAATTGAATCATGAGGGCAAGTCTTTCCCCTGCTGTTCTCATGAGAGTGAATAAGTCTCACGAGATCTCATGGTTTTAAAAAGAGGAGTTCCCCTGCACATGCTCTCTCTCTCTTTGCCTGCTGCCATCCAAGACGTGACTTGCTCCTCCTTGCCTTCCACCACAATTGTGAGGCCTCCCCAGCCACGTGGAATTGTAAGTCCAATTAAACTGCTTTCTTTTGTAAATTGCCCCGTCTCCGGTATGTCTTTATCAGCAGCATGAAAACAGACTAATACAGATACCTTCTTTACACCCCAAGTCAGGAACCAGAGCCCCCATCCTGTGTCCTTCCTTTTATCACTGCACATCACTATCATCATAACCTCTTACATCACTATCATCATAACCTCTTACATCACTATCATCATAACCTCTTACATCACTATCATCATAAGCTCTTTGCTTCCCTCTATCCCTTCACTTCACTATGCATTCCAATGTTTTTATTATTGAATCTCCTGCACCTAGGACAGTGCTTGACACATAGCTAGTGTTCAATAAAGAAATAAATAAATGAGTGAATGTAAGTTTGGGAAAGGGTAGGTTCTTGCTGGTTCTCCCAAGAGAGAAAAAGGCAAAAGCTCTATAAATGTCCATTTTTATGAACCTGGAAAATTATTTGGAAGAGAAAGAGGAGGATCAGGCCTGGAGCCAAGAGAACCTGAATCATAACCTTGATGGGATTTAAACCTGGGAATCATGTGGATTTTTTTCTGAGTGACAAGGAAGAGTGAGTGGAGATCCATTGTCTAGGTGTTGCTGTGGGCAGCAGGTTATTAGTTAGAAAATCCATGCAGTCACGTATGTGAATGTGAAAAATTGTGAGCCTTGCTGCCACCTAAGAATAAGACCATCCCATCATTAATCATGTTGTTTTCATTTGCACTGGATCCCATCACAAAGGAATTAATGTCTGTGGCAGTCAGGTGGCTCTTAACTCCTTAAGAAGAGTAATAAGGCCTTACTTTTACACAGACAAGGATGTGACACAGAAACTAATACCATCCAGTAAAGTCCAAACCAACTGCTTCCCACTAGAGAAGCTTCTCCTCTTCAGGAAAGCTTTACCCGGCCAGACCAGACTCTTTCTCCCTGGACCCATGGCAAATACAGACTGTTCATTTAGTGAATCACTCTCCCCCTTCTGTTCTCTTCTTGAAATATTTTTTCAACCTTCACGCTTTAATTCCTAGTATGTTTCGGTTCTGTCTAGCTCCTAGGTGATAAGAAAGTGGATTTATAATTATAATCCCTCCAGGAGAGCAAACTTTGCCCAGTCTTTTGCTTCTTGACCAACGGAGGTGCTTAATGAAATATTTGTTGATCTCACCATTGATTCCTTTCTCAGTCTCAGCACACGTGTCACAATAGACAGTCACTTTTCATCTCGCATTTGACTTTCTAATAATCCTTTCTTAAAGTGAGTCCATTTGCTCATGTGAAGTGCGGAGACCTGGTCAGGCATGAAGAATACAGCTTTTCCTACTGCCTTTCCAGGCTCTGGCCACAGGCCCTGCCCGAATGGCCCTCTGTCATCATGCCCCGCCAGCTCACTTCAAAGCAGTCTGGCTTTTGAACAATAGGCACAATAGGGCTAACAGAACAACCCTGCAATGTAGTTGAACATAAATGCATACGAAAATGAGACACAGCTTCTCTCACCCACCATGGCATAGTGCTTTGGGGGCCTCTGGTGAGCTTGAAGAAACCCCAAGCCCCTTTCTTAGAGCTTTGATGTGCCACTGTAACAAATGCACAGGAGGACATTGCACCCTGGTTCACATTTAAGCCTTCCTGTTTAATTTGAGCAAAACTCTCCTTACAGGATAATTAAACAATAACCACATCACAGGGAGATCTTAAAGTAGCAACAAACATCTGCTGCAAGTGTAGTGACAAGCATACGGCCCTAATGGCCCGCAGCCCCCACTGAAGAAGTGCAGATGTCTGTATAAAGGATGAAGTTTGTTTATAAGGTGCTTTTGGTATGAACTTTTTCTTTGGCTCCTTTTAAATGGAGAACGTAGCAACCTATTGAAAATAAGGCATTTTGTCTCCACCCTGTAGAGCCAAATTGCTTCCTTGCTCTTCTGACTTCCTGACTGCTGAAGGAAGTCTTCGTCTATCTCAGGTAGTTAGTAAAGCATTGTCAGAACGGCCAATGGTGCATTAACCAGACCTATTTTTCCTAGTGGTCAGTGCAGTCTTTAAACACAAAGCTGGGTGTTCAGAGACATGAACACTAGTCTTACATTGCCACGGTTAGCTGTGTGGTCCCAGGTAAGTCGCTACCCTGACTGCATGTGATTTTGCGTCTGTAGAATCAGCAGTGGTCTCTTCCAGATGTCTCATCTGGCACTTCTCTCTCATACATTTCTCTGGGCTAGTAAATTCTTAGCAAATTTCACTCTCCCTGACATCCCCATGAGATGGCCTCTATTCATTGGGTGGTAATGGAGGGCTCTAATAATTATCTGGGGAATACTGTCAATGCATTATAAATCACCAGAGAGGCTTCATCAGGCTTGAAAGTGGATTTTGCTAGCTCCGAAAAGTCCATTTTTATTTTCTGGCTTAAAGACCTTCCCAAGATATTTTCCAAATATACATTTCCCTTGAGCGGTGTGGTCTCTGGGACGTTCAGATACGACATAATCAGATGTCACAGAAATGTTAGGTCGTTCCAATTCACTGCAGTTCATCTTTGCAATTGTTGCAGGGCATGGCCCAGAAATACAGAAATGAATGAAGCAAAAGAATTTTCAGTCTCATCCTCTCTATCCTTGCTCGTGCAGACTCAGTCAGGCGGATAACTCTGTGACCTCTCACCCTGGATACTCTTGATATCCACATCACTGGGGTAAAGGCATCTCCATCTATTGTCTTGAACCAAGGATGAAAATGTTTCAAATCTTCACCCCTTCCTGATTCCAGAGGGGTCTCTTAATGGCCTAAGCAATGCCATTAAACAAACAGTCCCCAGCAACATGGAAGATGGTGATTTGTGGTCAGTTTTCAGCTCATTACAACAAATGCCAAGGCCCACTCCTTGCATTGACAGACACCCAGGAGAGTCTTCAGGGCCTATAGATGAGATCAAGATGAAAATGACTTTGAGATCAAAGTCTTCTTTGCTGCAGTGCACTGTAGGGCTTCTGAGTCCGGCCAGGCAGTGAAGGAAGAGTTCGCCGCACAGCACCTGGCTCCTCCTGCCTTTCTGAACAGGGTTTTGATTTGTTGAACAGTTTAGGAAGTAAACACAGCTTTGCTTAAGACCACCAGCTTCCAGAGACTGAAACGGTAGATGTAACTTAGCCCAAAAGACAAAGAAAAAGAAAGCAAGATAGCACACCCTTGGGTCGGTTTCTGGCAAGCGCTAACCACATCGATGCATAAAACTATATCTATTCCTGACTTAGCAAAGTGACAACAGTGTCACAGAATCTGATCTCGTCATTAGCAGCTGCCCCTCTTTTGGAAGAGCAGTCCTTCACCTCTACTGAAAGTTCACAATAAAATGCCATCTTCCCTCCCTTTACAGCCACAGCAGGGATGTGAGCTACCAACCTAGTATCCCTTGGGTTGAGAGGAGCGCTGACATGTCGTTACTCACCCTTGTTCCCAACCCACAGTCCACTTTCAGAGGATGATTAAAGCTGAGTGAGAGTGAATCAGGATCTCTCCAGAAGCCAAGGGTCTGAAGTAGCAATTAACTGAATGGGACCAGAAGAGTGATCTGGAAGAGTTAATGAGTATTCAACATTGCTGGGCTCTACTTCCTGGTTCAGCCTTCCAGGCGGGGAGAATGAATCTGACCCAAGATTTGTCAAGTGCTTAAACATGGCATTATTCGAAATAAAAGTTCCCCCATCATCCTCTTATTGCCAAGGAAGACACTGATTTTTCAAGAAACAATAGCTAATATGCTTGCATACAGTGCAAATAGAATGTGTGACCAATCACTGGACTGACAGATTTTGCCATTATTGTGCCAAAAGATGAATTCATTTGGTCAATTAAGCCTGTAACCAATCAAAACAAGAAATTTTTGAAAATCAAACTGTTTACTTTACTAAGTGATATGGTTTTGCTGTGTCCCCACCCAAATCTCAACTGGAATTGTATCTCCCAGAATTCCCATGTGTTGTTGGGTGGTACCCAGAGGGAGATGATTGAATTATGGGGGCCAGTCTTTCCCATGCTATTCTCATGATAGTGAATAAGTTTCACAAGATCTGATGGGTTTATCAGGGCTTTCTGCTTTTGCTTCTTCCTCATTTTCTCTTGCCACCACCATGTAAGAAGTGCCTTTCACCTCCCACCATGATTCTGAGGCCTCCCCAAACATGTGGAACTATAAGTCCAATTAAACCTCTTTTTCTTCCCAGTCTTGGTATGTCTTTATCAGCAGCATGAAAATTGACTAATACACTGTCATCAGGCATATTTATTCAAAATAATCAAATTACTGTTCTTGAATAGACACATATAAGATTCCTTTGAGAATTACCAAACTCATACCTCAATATTGCCAGTAAAATTCTAAATTCTCAAAGTAAAGGTCCATATTTTTTGCTGCATTTTTAACCCTCACGTAGCATAGTATGAGATGTGTGGTACATTGTCTTAAAATGCTTCTTACTTCCTGAAAAATTAAGTCATTAATCTAAAGATTTTACCACAATATTTTATACCCAAAAAAAACCCCTAAAACTGTATCTGGATTTTATTGCAGGAAAAGTAGGCCAGATGCGGCGGCTCATGCCTGTAATTGCAGCACTTTGGGAGGCTGACTAAGCCAGGAGTATTGCTTGAGTCCAGAAGTTTGTGACTAGCTTAGGCAACATAGTGAGACCCCGTCTCTACAAAAATTTCTTAAAAAAAAAATTAGCAAGTCATGGTGGTGCACACAAATGTACTCCCAGCTACTTGGGAGGCTGAAGCAGGAGGTTGAGGCTTGAGTGAAATATGTTGGTGCCACTGCCCTCTATCCTGGGTAACAGGGTAAGACCCTGTCTCTAAAAAACAAGAGAGAGAGAGAGAGATAAGTGGCAAGTAATTGTCAATTTTTACCACATCACCCCTCTTTTCCTTCAACTCTGTGAATACGTAATAATTCTCCCTTGCTAGTTTCTTATGCCTTTGAAAAACAGTATTATTTTATAATGTAATTGACACTGCCATGGACTGAATTATATTCCCCCAAAACATTGAAACCTTCACCCTAATGTGATTGTAGTTTGAGATAGGGCCTTTAGGAGGTAATTAAGGTTAAATGAGGTCACAAGGGTAGGTCTCTAATCACACAAGATCAGTGGCCTTATAAGAGGAAGAGAAAGATCTCTCTCTCCAAGTACACTCAAAGGAAAGACCATCTAAGGACACCGTGAGAAGGTGGCAATCTAGAAGCCAGGAAGAGAGCCCTCACCAGAAACCAAACAATGCTGGATTTTGATCATAGATTTTCAGCCTCCAGAACTATGCAAAATAAATATCTGTTGCTTAAGGCACTCAATCTATGACATTTTATTATGGAAGCTCAAATAGATTAATGCAGGCAACTTTATTGGAAACATTATAAATCTTTCTTTTTTCCCTCAAAAGATAAATAGCTTCAATCATGAAATAGAAACCTTGTGACAAGAAACGTATCTCCTTCTCCCCTTTCTCATGTTAGGCAGCCCATTAGGGAATGGGAACATGAGTCATTATATTGAGTCTGGTAATGAGTATTTTCTCCTTTCCTTTCTCTTTCAATGAAACAACATTTCTTGTGGTCCCAACCATTCACAAAAAAAATATAAAAGGAGGCCAACTACAAACACAAATCATACAAGCAACTGTAGTCAACAATATCAATCTTTCACTCAAATGTATGCCAACATAATGTTGGAGCAATACACAAGGCGATGACCCATTGCTGAGGATACTATTTATAGGAAATTTCAACACTTTGAGCCTCAAACACTAACATGGCCAAGGCAGCAGCTTTCAAAATCAAGCTCATTGAGTTTTTCTTAAAATAACAGAAAGAAATCCCAAGATGGCAAAAACAGGCACATCTGTCAGTGCAGCAATTCCTTAAAATAAATCTCTCTCTCTCTCTCGATATATATATTTATGTACATATATGATATATAGAGATATATATACGATATATATACACACACACACACACACACACACACATTATCTCTGGATTTGCTACTTGCATTATCATGTCCCTTTGGAGTAATGACATATTTTTTTCTTCTCAATATACAAGAAATGTTGTTTCATTGGAACTCTGGAGAACTCACACATACATCATGCCCATGACCATCTACGCTATCCATGAGTAAGGCTGGACCTATCATTGATTATTGTCATCGTTAGCTCTATTTGGTAAGACTAATTCTGCTCATTTATTCTTCCAATAATTTTGATACCTACTATGTGCTAGGAAGACTGCTAGAGGCTGCAAGGCTTTTGTACAAACAAAAACAGCTACCCATCTTTTGGAGCCTCAATCTTAATCTATTAGTGAAAGGCACATCTTAGTTCATAGGGCTTTAATGATTCTTTTTAAAGATGAGCTATGAAATTTATTCAAATCCTCTGCTAAAAAAAGTTTTATATACTCATTAAGGAAGAGATGACAAGGAGATTTCAACTCAAACCCACTCTCTGATGAAATTATTGTGGCTGCTTGGACCACTCCCATAAGGTGCGGAGGGAAAGAGACCCATTTGTGGCAGCTGCCTTGGGCATGTAGGAGGCTGGAAGTCCAAAATCAATGTGTTGGCAGCCCTTCTGAGGGCTGTGGGGAAGAATTTGTTCCATGTTTCTCTCCTGGCTTCTGCTGGTTTTCCGGCAATTTTTGTCATCTTTTGGCTTGTAGATGCATCACTCTGATCTCTGTCCTCATCTTCACATGGTCTTCTCTTTGCACCTGTGTGTGTGTCTCTGTGTCCAAATTTCCACCTTTTTATAAGGACACCAGTTATATTGGATTAGGGCCCACCCTAATGACCTCCTCTGAACTAATGATGTCTACAACAACCCCATTTTCTGATAAGCTCACATTTTAAGGCCCTGAGGGTTAGGACTCCAACATATAAATTTTAAAAGGAGACACCATTCAGTCCGTAACAATTGCATTGTACCATTGTCCCTAAGGTACATTCAATAAGTAAGGAGATAGAACAGGGAAAGGAGTTACAGCTCCACACATGGTCCAGCTGGGGCAAAGGGGAGCTCTCTGTTGTCTCTTCAGATTCTTTGTTGGAAATAATTTCCTTATGGTTTTTATTTTCCAGAGGTAAGTGCTATCTGAAAACTCAAATCTTTCCCTAGATCTTTTCTTTAGAGATATTATCCACAGAAAGCCTCAACTGTGTAGGTTAGGCCAGCTCTGCTCTCAGTCTTAGAAAGAAACCCTTTCCCACTCCTTTCCTGGAAATGCTCTTCCTAATGTTTGCCTTTAGTTGATCAACAGGACTGTGACGGGGTGGAAAAAGGTGCCAGCAGGGCACCGGATGTCCTAGGCAGTGCAAAAGAATAAGGATAAAGTAAATAAAGGTTTAGAGATTGGGAAGAAACAAATATGTCATTGCTCACAAGGAACATGATAATGCATGTAGGAAATCCAAAGATAATTTTCACTAAAATATTAGAATTGAAAGAGAATTTAGCAAGGCCACTGGATATAAAATCAATTGCACATACCCAGAGTAACAGAGATGCACCTGAAAGACCTTAAATAACTTTAATCGAAAACAAATAACACACACACACACACAAATCAATTGTAGTTCTATATAACTGAAGTAAACAATTAAACTGAAAAGAAAAACCTTAAAAGTATATCATTTATAACAGTATCAAAGCATCGCATACAAAGGAATAAATTTAATGATAGATTTACATAACTTTTATCAAGGAAAAAACATATTGTCTTAGTTCATTTGTGTTGCTACAAAGGAATACTTGAGACTGAGTAATTTACAAATAAAAGAGGTTTATTTGGCTCACTGTTCTGCAGTCTGTACAAGAAGCATGATGTCAGCATCTGCCTCTGATGAGGGACTCAGGGAGCTGCCACTCTTGGAGCAATGTGAAGGGGAGCCACCCATTACTTGGAGAGACAGGGAAGAAGAGAAGGAGAAAAGAGATGCCAGGTTCTTTTTAACAATCAGTTGTCACAGCAACTGAGTGAGAACTCACTCACTCCTGCTATAGTGGCACCAAGTCATTCATGAAGGATCCACCCCAATGACCCAAACACCTGTTACCTAGGCCCCACCTCGAACACTGGGGATTAAATTTCAACATGAGACTTGGTGAGGCCAAATAAACTATATTCAAATCATAGCATACACATTAAGAGAAGTTAATTATAATATAAATAAATGCAGAAATAAACCAAGTTCAAGAAGTAGAAGACCCAGTTTTGTAAATATGTGAACTTTCTTTTCAAATTAATCTCTAGATTCAATGCAATTCTGGTCAACATTCCAGTAGAATTTTGTGAAGTTTTGCAAGGTGATTGTAAAATTTGTATGAAACTGCAAATGGCAAATAATAGTCAAGGAAATCTTAGAGAAGAACAAAGTGGGATGATTTTCACTGCTGGTTATCATAAATTATTATAGACTACAGTAAGTTAAAAGAGAGTGGTACCATGTGTGTACACACACACAAACATGCACATACAGTTGACCCTTGAACAACATGGGTTTGAACTGCACAAGCCTATTTAAATGTGGATTTTTTTTTTTTTTTTTTTGAGATGGAGTCTCGCTCTATTGCCCAGGCTGGAACGCAGTGGTGTGGTCTTGGCTCACTGCAACCTCTGCCTGCTGGGTTCTAGCAATTCTCCTGCCTCAGCCTCCCAAGTAGCTGGGATTACAGGCATGCACCACCACGCCCAGCTAATTTTTGTATTTTTAGTAGAGATAGGGTTTCACTATGTTGGCCAGGCTGGTCTTGAACTCCTGACCTCGTGATCCGCCCGCCTTGGCCTCCCAAAGTGCTGGGATTACAGACATGAGCCACCATGCCTGGCCCTTAAATGTGGATTTTTAAAAATAAAAGTTATGAGTATGCTTGCCTCTCCTGCCTCCCTTTCTACCTCCCTCACCTCTTCCTCCTCTGCTACTCCTAAGACAACAAGACCAACTTTTTATCTTCTTCCTCCTCCTCAGCCTATTCAATGTGAAGACAACAAGGATGAAGAACTTTGTAATGATCCATTTGCACTTAATCAATAGTAAATATATCTTCTTTTCCTTGTGATTTTCTTAATAACACTTTCTTTCCTCTGGGTGGTTCATTATAAGAACACAGTATGTAATACATATACAAAATATATGTTAATGCTCCTAAGAATGAAGTTGCTTCCAAGTAGGAAAACTGAATATCATTTTGTTTCAAAAGGTTACACATCCAGTGCTTGAGAAATCAGGCAGGTGAGCAGCAGGACTAATGGAGTGGATCTGGGAGACTGTCTGCTACTGCCAATCAGTAGGCCTTAGTCTAGGAAGTCTTTTATTAGGAGCGGGGTGCTATTTACATCCTATCCTGCATATCTTCCCTTCAGCAGCTCTCAGGGCTGTTCCTTTTTCTTGAACTCTTCATGGTGATAGGCATCGGTGGCTTTCTCTTTAGCAGGACACTGGTGATTTGGAAGGGGCTGCTTAGGCTTCTTCGTGTCATCTACTCTAGGGCCAGGCCTTGGACTCTTCTTTGTTTCTTCCTATGAAGGCATCGAGCCCTTGGGATCAAATGGGTGGTATCACATATAATCACAACCATGTTGTGCACACAGGATGTCTCAATGTCTTTCTTCTTATTCTAATACCCTGCTAGCAACCAGGCTTTAGCTTCCTCGGTGGCAATGCATTCTATTTTAGCACCAGGGCAGATATCCACCTTGGGATGCACCCAGCATCAGGCAGGAAGCATCTCCTTGGCCTTCTTTGAAGAGCAAACGTGTGTTTTCTGAAAGTTCATAGAGACAGTCCTCTGCACTCTTCCATTTGCTTTTCTGTTCCTGTGGTCCAGGAGCCCTTTCCTCTACTTTGTCTTTGTCTACATGTACTTCATCATGCTCATACCCTCCTACCTTGGGTTGGTTTCTTCAGAAAATGACATCCGTGGCTGGAGGTCTTCCTCTTTACTGATCCCATCCATGCCCTTCTCCTCCTGCCTCACACACATACTACCTGTCTTAATCTGAAGGAAATCACCCACTAGAGTGGCCTCCACTTGTACCCCCTCTCCCATCTGCAGGGCCACAGCTCTCACATGTCTAGTTTCTTCCTCAAGTCCTGCACCTCCCAGGTCTCTTCCAGCTTGAATCAAAGCTCCTCTCAGTTTTGTTCATCTTCCTGTGGCCCAGGGCGGGCTTGATGGAACTGGCCTCATGGTCTGGCCTCTGCAGTAAAGAGTTTTTTAGATATGCATGATACTGAAAAACAAAAAGAAAAACACTCCCATATATGCTTTCTCAAGAAGCTACTGTTTGTACTCTTTGAAAACATAGGAGCAAAACTAGAAAGTCATTAACTTATATACGAGGGGCTCCAACAAGAGAGAGAGTGAAACCATCTCCAGGATGATGTGAGAGAGCTCAGAAGATGGTGGTTGTACAACAGGCCCAGAGGGCAACCTCTCCATACAGGGCAAGGTGGCAGAAGGGTGCAGGAGGGAGGTCTCCATGGATAAGAAAGAAGCTGGTAGGTTTTCTCTGCTAAAGTATCGAGAGAGGGGTATGCCTCCAGCAGAGACATATATTACATCCAGAAAAATGCAATTTGTCCAAGAAAGAAAATATAATCAGGGTTCAATAAATAGCTCAGCCACAAATATTTATAGGGTCATAATATAAACATTAAATGTAAAGATTACTGTGCAACCTAATTGGGTAGAAGGGAATATGAGTGTGGAAAGAAAAACATGTTGAGAGATATGGGAAGTAAGAGTGTGAAACCATTTTTAAAATAGTAAATGGCAATGATTTCTAAACTATTAAAACTATCAAGAAACAGCAGTGTAAGGAACAGCTAAAGTTAAGAATGTTGCCAGTCAGAAGTGAGAATTGTGAGGGGGAGGAGCATGGCAGGAGACTGCTATTTTTCTTTCTAGAATGATTTGATATTTTAAACTAGGCGCAGTTATAACTTTGAAAAATATAAATGCTAGGTACAAGCAGGTACAAGCACTACTAGTATAATTATTTAAGGCATATGTCTATGGAAGAGACACACAAAAGTGATCTTGGTTGTGCTAGATTGGAGAGATTACTGGGAAAGTTTACTTTGTTGTAGTCTTAGGCACTAGCTGTAGCAAGAAAGAGTGGCAAATGCAGGCAGAGATACAGCAAGTTGGGAGGAAGTCTGGAAGGGCTCTATCCATTGATCAAGAAGCTTGAGCCCTTGATCACAAAAGTGATCCTTTCTACCAGAAGGAATCATTGGCATAGAAAGTGAACTTGAAGTAGCCTAAGACTCAGGTAAGAATCTACATAAGAGAGGCTGCGTTACGGTCTTTTCCTTAAGGGAGCCTTTTATTTTATTTGGCCAATGGCTGACTGGAGAACTCAGGCTACAGAATTCTTCCTGGGAAGGTGGCTATCTACTTACTAACCTACATCTGAACTAACTAGCAGAAGGCCATCATGCCCGTCCATCCAGGCAGCCATCCGGCCATGCAACATTTTTGAGCCCTGGATACTGGGCAGACATCGTGCTGAGTGCTGTGCCCCTGCTAAAGGAAATGTAAAAGCAGCCTTGAAACCCAGCTCTAAACTTCCCTCCCCTTCCCACCCTGCCAGTGTCATCTTCTTATAGGATGTAAGGCTATGAGCTATGAGATGGTGAGAATTCATATTTCCCTTTACTTTCACCTTTGTAAATATTTACTTTTCCTTTACCTGCCTTAGCTGTATGCTCAATATCAACACATTTTTTTTAGTTCAATATGATTTTATTAAAAAATGTGTATGGTTGAAGGAGGGATCTGATCTTTTGTTAAAAGAAACCAATTTTCACAGTATATGTATTTGGCCATTTTAGCTTTGTAGTGAATAATAACATAAAAAGAAGTTTCTGTTCAAGATCTTCACTCCAGGACACTCAGTCAGGTGCTTGGCAAGATGACACATTTCCTGGTCTGAAGCTCACAGCCAATCCTCTCACCCAAGTGGAACACCCATTCTCCTCCAGGCACACATAAACACGTGCTCACACACACACACACACACACACAGACACACACATGAGGTCTTATTTTCATTGCTCTACATGGGACCCTGAGAATCCTTAATTTTAAAGTTGGGAAAAACGTGAAAGGATGCCTTAACTCATTGCAACAAATCCAACTATCTTTTAACTCTTAACAACTGCAAGTATAAAATACTTAAAATGTATGAGATGCTCCATTTAATGGAACGACTCAAAAGTTTAAAAATTAGGTCAAGTAACATGCTTTAATATTTTTAAATGTGGCTTAAAACTTATTGAGCGAAGATACGCAGCACATTGTCAGTATTATAAACTCACTGACGACGGCGACGTGATGGTCAAAAACATTTTAAAAAGAGAAGAAACCGTACATATTGGTGTACAACAATGTCTGCAAGGGAATGTCATGTTTTAAATTTTGTTAACTGAAATTAAACCTGAAGAAAAAACCCAAAGGTCTACAACACCGACACCCATGTCATTTTAAATGATGAGGAAGATTGTTTCCTATGCAATAAAGTGAAGATAACAAAAAAATCCATACAACTTTCACATCCTCTTTAAAAAAAAAAAAAGTTCAGGTTATAGTCACTTTCACAAACAAGACATTTATAAACTATCAATATTATAACTATATAATATATAATATATAACTATAAAAAGTAAAGCAGATGTTCTTCTTCAAAGACTTTCCTCCCCATCTAATTAGGAATAAACAGCACCTTCTCTTAGAAGCAAAATCTATTCAAAGACCTGTGCTAACATTCTTAGATAACTGCTAGCCCTGATAAGGAAATCAACGTACTTTATGCTCTTAGCTCCCACAGTTTGGCCTAAATACTTGCCCTGGAGGCTTTTACTGGTCCAAGCAAGCATTAGGTCATAGCCTGTTCCTCTTCCTAATTTGAAGGTGTTTTTACCTTTCTCAGCATTCCACGAGTTACTTCCTCCTTCCCTTGTTCTCCTCTGCCTTTGCCTCCTTTAAAAAGTTCTAAGTTTCCAGCCAGTCGGGACAAATACAGAGTGTGAGGTCCCGTTCCGGTCAATGGAAACCGGACACAGCAGTAAGGTGAATGCGTCAAGTTATAAATGACCCTGTCTCCTTTGTTCCGTGTCCTCTCGAACAAAGTGGCAAAACTGCTGGCGAGGGTACTCTTTCTGCAGAAAGTAAAAATGGCCTTGCTGAGGAAATTAAATTTATGTTCTGAGAGAACATAGGAGAATGGGTGTTCCACTTGGGTGAGAGGATTGGCTGTGAGCTTCAGACCAGGAAATGTGTCATCTTGCCAAGCACCTGACTGAGTGTCCTGGAGTGAAGATCTTGAACAGAAATTAAATTTAAATTAAATTATATTATATGGTTTAATATGTAATATTTTTATATTTATGTATAAATTTAAAATATAATTTTAAATTTAAAATAAAATTAAAAATTTAATATATAAATTTAAAATATAAATTAATAAATAAAAATTTAATATATAATATAATTTAATATATAACTATCATATCAATTTATAAATATCAACACCTTTTAATCAAGTTCTTTTCTAAATAAATGTGGATACGTCAACAGGGCCTCCCTTGGGCATTCTGTGCTCATCCCTTGAGAGATTCTTTTTAATGAGATTCGCAAGCTGTTTGGCAAAACAAGGGTAATTAACAGGGCAGCTGTTCTTCTGACACCCAATAACATCGATAACAAGAGAAGGAGCCTAATTTGGTCAAAAGAGTCTATAGGCGTGACTGGGGCCTGGGTTCTGGTCCCGTCTTCATGAACATAGTTTTTTATTATTCTCTGATTCAGTTTCCCATTCATTTTCCCTCATACAATCTATAAGAAAGTTCCTCAAGGGAATCAACATTATTTTATTGATCTTTATTTTTTCTTTGATAGCTACCAAATTGCCTACACCATTGCAAGTGTGTGTTCAAAAATATTTCTATTTTGAATTAAGGAATTGAGCAAAGTCAATCCCCCTGGCAATTATATGAATATAAAAATCCACCCCCACCTAGGTTCTGTTGGGGGACATTTGGGAGTTCCATTATCTTTTACTAATTAAGTTATCTGTTGATTTCTACCCTTCCTGATTCCATGTCACACTCCTTCACTGTTGATTTATTTTTTTCCCCTCCTGGCTCTGCATCCATTCTTTCTTTTGAACATTGCCTTAAAGCTATAATTCTCAGCACCCAGTAATAGCTCACATTATGTAAGAGGATATTGTAAAAGTCTCTAAAAATTTCCAGAACAATAACAATTTAAATTCCCATCCACAAACTAAATAAATAAACCATATTTAATTTGGGTGGAGGGAACTGGAGAGGAAGTTAGGGAATCAAATAAACAACAGGATGTTGTAATTTCCAGAAAGCTGGGAAATGTCTGCCACACAGGATCAGAAAAAGCCCATGTACTTGTATTAGTCCTGGGCCCAATCATCTGTAGCAGACCCTGATAGGAATAAATCTTGTTAAAACAATACTTGCAAGGGGTGCTGCTTACCTGGTTTTGTCCATTCTGGGTACTGGAATCACGACAGTCAGAGTTCCAAAGTGGCCTCATGGGTCAGTCGGTCATTTAACAATACTCGGAAAGGTTCCTAAATTCGGTAATTCTGAAGTCAACAAAAGGTTCCTGAGAAACAACTGAGCATTTTTATGCCTAGAAATTTAGAAACTATTCATTCTACTCTTATTCTACGAGTGGTGACACTCAAGAAGTATATCAGAAACTAGCTTTTTCCTCTTTTCAACATCTGCAGTGAAACATTTTCTATCTCTTCTGCAGTTTTGTTTTTGTTTTGTGTGTGTGTGTGTGTGTGTGTGTGTGTGTGTGTGTGTGTGTGTGTGTGATGGGGTCTTGCTCTGTTGCCCAGGCTGGAGTGCAGTGGTGCGATCTCGGTTCATGCAGTTGTTATTTTTGAGGTGTCTCTCTTCCCTAAACTGGTAACTACTGTCCTCCCACCCCTGCTACCATGCACCCAGGAATGGGGCCACTGCAGCCGTTTACTACATGACCTTGCTGTCTGGGCAGAGCTACTTGGATATGGACAGTCCTTTTCTGGGTTTAGCCGCAGTCCCTGCCCTGTGTTTCACTCTATTTATCTGAATTTAATCTGACGAATATAATACAATCAATCAAAATTATACACAATTTTAGGCTGCTTAGCAACATCTCTTTCAATGATTATTTGATGTTTGCATCAATTATAACACAATAAATGGAATTGGTTGGGTTTAATAATTCACTTTCAGTAGCATAGGTTTAATCTCCTTAATCTGAAAGTCCGAAATCCAAAATGCTACCAAATCTGAAACTTTTTGAGTACCAACATGATGCCCAAAGGAAAAGCTATTGTAGCATTTCAGATTTCAGATTTTCAGATTAAAGAGGCTCAACCAGTAAGTATAACGCAAACATTCCAAAATCTGAAAAAAAAATCCAAAGTCCGAAAGACTAGCATCTAGGGTAAGGGATGCCCCCAACCCATATTATGTTTAACATAGTTCTCTCTCTCTTTTTAGTTCATTTAAATTTACTCATCAATTGGCCAATGTATAGAAAGAGATGACTGTTTTAAGGAGAACTTGAAGGTGATGTGCTTTCTGGGACCTTGCATAGTTTGAGAATGTCTTTCAGTTAACATCACACATAAGTGACACTTTGGCTGGATACGGTATTCCATTGTCGGTTCACTGTTTTGGAACACGGTGCTGAAGAGAAGTCTGTTCATTCTTTGGTAGGTAACTTTTTTATTCTCTATATTTCTGTAGGCATTCCTGTGTGAACATCTACATAATTTTGAGTTTATTCTTGAAATTCAAATTCTTCTCCCAGCTACGATTAAATATTGACCTCTTAAACAATTTTTCTCTGGTGCTCGAACTGACACTACTGTCTAAACTTTCTTCCAATTATTATTTCTAACATCTACTCTCTTATCTTCTAGGATTCTCTATATTGCTTATATTTTACTTTTCAGTTTTTAAATATATTTTGTGTGGATGTGTTTGCTTTAAAATATAGTGTATTGAGACAAAGTTCGAAGTATAGTGATGCCAACAGATTAGGGTAAGATTTTGCCATTGAAAAGACAGTTCGTTATTCACAGTTCCCAGGAGGAGGGACACACCACACACCATGGGGAAGCACCAGGGTGGATCAGGAGGGTGAGGGAGACGGGGAACTGCGGACCAGAGCTTTTATTATTATTTCTGCAGGAAGGAATGGGTGAGGCAGGACAAAAAGGCTTAGGCTTTACTAGCTTGAAAAATTTCAGCAGGCTCTAGGGCATAGGAAATGTCCTCAGTGTCTGATGTCTTGCCCTGGGGTACTAGGGCGGTGGATGGATAGTGGCCCGAGTGTGGGCTTTGTATTGGTCGATGTACATATGAAGGGTGTGCTCACAGGCGAGTTGTTTACCATCTTTAGGAATTAGTTAACCTGGAGGGACAGTCCCTCTAGAGCAGGGATGTTCAATCTTTTGGCTTCCCTGGGCCATACTGGAAGAAGTAGAATTGTCTTGGGCCACACAAAAAAACACACTAACACTAACGATAGCTGATGAGCTTAACAAAAAAAATTGCAAAATCTCATAATGGTTTAAGAAAGTTTACAAATTTGTGTTGGTAGATTTGTAGATGTCAAGTTCTCCTCGATCATCTTGAGGACCTGAATTTGACAATTTCCAGATTGTTCATGTTCTTTTTTTAATAATAAGTAGTGTTTTAAGAGACCTTTGTTCTAACCGCTAGGAATGTGCTTCTTAGCGTTAACTACATTATTGTTTAGCAGATCTGGTGGTTTTCTGTTTGGTCTTCCTTCTGGAGGGAGGTCTGCACCTATGTCAGTCCCAGCCTGTATCTGGATGGCTCACCGTTCAAATCTTCAGGCTCACATAAAAGGAGAAAGGAGAGAACAGATACATTTTCGGTAACTTTCCTTTGCCAGGTCAGAGACTCAAATGGGAGAGAAGGAAGGAACTAGAATTTGAGCCATTTGTTGCAGGAAATGTCACCATGGAGATGGCTTTCCTTTTGGTCTAGCAGTCAGGAATTCGCTGGGACAGTGTCCCTTCCATTTCCCCGTGTCACCCTCATTAAATCCAGCCACAACGTACCCCAGCTCTCCAGCTAGCGTTGGCTGAGAACAAGAACCACTCTTGGGAGTGAAGGGGGTAGGGACAAGGATAGACTCAGGGAGACTGGTTGAAAGTCCACTGAAGCAATGCAGGCCAGAGGGAGTGGGAGTGACCGGATTCTGGGTAGATTTTGAAGCAGAGTGGAAAGGATTTGCTGATGGTTGGGATGTGGAATATGGACTCTAGAATATTTTCATTTTTTACATGAGCAACTAGAAAGAATGAAGTTGATAAGAGAACTGAAATGTGAAGAACTGTGCAGAGAACATGTCTGTGGTAAAAATGGAGAGTTCGGCTCTGGACATGCAAAATTTGAGAGTCTATAGAATGTCAGAGGAGATGTTAAGTGTGTGAGCGTGCATTTCAGAAGGCAGGTCTAGACATTAGTATGGAAGTCTTCCTCCTGTAGATGTCTTTAAAGCCGAGGGATGGGGATGAACGTGGAAAGATCAAAGACCTCCTAAGAAGTTACTGTTTGGAAACTAGAAAGAGGAAGAGAAACCCGCAAAAGAGACTGAGACTGAGAAGGAGTAGCCCATCAAGTATTATGGAGATGCCGAGCATGAAAAAACACACTTGAAGTGTTTTGTCTATTCTCTTACTCAAAAATAATCAACACAGAAGACTTCTGTGACCCAATATGTGAGGATTTCTTCCTACCAGCAAGCGTGCAATCAATTCTGCAGCAGTTATCAGCACGTTGTCCTCCAATCCAACTCCATTCTGACGATGTATACCTGGAGGTAGCATCAGATCCCACGGGTTGAGGGATCTGTCCACAAGCCTGCCTCCCATTTCCAATGCTTATGGAAAGCCCAGGTTGAGGTGCAGCTGAGTCACCCAATCTAATCCTGCTGTGGTCTTTCAGGTAACCAGCACCCAACCTGAACCTACCGAGGGGCGGCCAGCCATTAGTCAACTCATGAGCATACAAAAAGATATCGCTTTGGAGACTCCAGGGATTTTAGGATTCATATGCCACGAAGTAGGCCAAAGACCAAATATACACTTCACAATGGCACAGAGACCAAAACAGCAGGTGTCCTAGAGGCCGAGAGAAGAAAGTCTTTTGACAAGGCAGCAGTCGTTAAGACTGGGACACTGACCCCTGGATTTAGCAATGCACGGATCTGGGTATCTGGACAAGAGCAGACTGAGAAGACAGGGAGAATGAAGGCCTAGTAAGGGCGGGTTTATGGAATGATAGGAAGAGATGCAGTGGAATGGGCAGCTGTCAGTCATAACTACCACCTCAGAAATGTAGGTGAGGGAAGCAAAGAAAAGACACAGCAGTGGGAAGAGGTGGCAGGATCGGGAGGGTTTTGCTATTATCGTTGTACTGTCATAGCTGTTAGGAAGAGAGCTCTTGCCGCCCATTTATTCTCTAGGGAGGGAGAAGCCAATGACAGGAAAGATTGAAGGATGTTGTCCTGGAAACAGAGAGGCAGGCGAAGTGGGGGATTTCATAGTGGGATTTGCGGGACTTCTTCTGATGCTTCTTTTTTTCTCAGGGAAATACAGAATAAGGACAAGAGCTGAGAGTGAGGAAAGGAAGGGTCTCTCTGTGTGTCCCACGAGGGCTACCCTACTCTGCCAGCCCTGGGAAGCCTAAAATTGCCGCGGCCCCTCCTCCTTCAGGATTGTTTCTTTGCTTCTCCCTTTCCTGAAAATCAAGTCTGTATGGGTTGAGTCTTTACCACTTGGTAATTTCTAGAAAGTTCCCTTCTTGCTAATGCCCTTTGCAAATTGCTGCTGTCTACTTTATGAATTAACAGGATTTATGCTTGATGTGGCAGATTTCTTTCCTTCTGTCCCGTGCTGTCAAGGCGTGTCTTTAGAGGAAGACTTCATTCAACTCAATAACCCAAGTTGGCAAGTTTTCATGTAGTGCCATGAGCCCCACACTTCTAGCTCAGAGTCTTAGCTAACAGCAGGTGGCCCCACCCAGCACCATCACATTTTTTATGCAGCACAAGTAAATGTCCCTGGGAGAAGCAACTATCACTGATATTCTCTCCTGCACTTTATCGCTCAACCAACGCATGCCCAGGTCACCTGGGTGTCAGGAACAGTCAAAGTAGCCCGTCATTGTGCTTGGAGGGCCAGTGCCTTCATGCAAAAAAAAAAAAAAAGGAGGGAAAGAAAAATAAAGTTGGATGACTTCTCCCCATTTTGCTCCTGGTTGGTTATTCTGCAGGGTAGAAGGCTTCACTTTATATTTTAAAGAAAAATAAAACTTTAACTGCTTCCTACATTAAAACCTCTATGACAAATTTAGTCAGAGACTTAAAAAGCACCATTTAAAAAAATAGACTATAGAGATGTGATCCATGTCGGAACCTACTTACCACTGCTGGCTACCATCCAGAAAACATGAAACAGTGTCCAAATTACATTTTTAGAAAAGGCTATTCTTGATAATACATAATATATCCTTTTATTCATTATTGAGACCCAAAGGTTAAGGCATTTGAGAATGTTTCTTTTCAGTAATAGAGCAAGGGGGAGGGAGAGAAAGAAAGAGAGAGGAGAAAATACACGTTAATCTCTTTGATTAGGGGCAAAAACTTTTTAGAAGCTCTGCAAAGAAAACATACGAAGATAATAAAATAGCTGTTGGAAAAGAAATTCATTTTGATTGATTGGAAATTACTTAATTTGCTAATAAAATAGCTGCAGTGTAGCTGCCATTATGATTGATACTGTTAAAAGGGAATACTTAACTTGTAGGCACTATTATTACCAGTTAAAGGTTTTTGCTTTTTTTAAAGTCAAATAACGAAAGCATGGAAGGAGCAAATTAAAGTACCAGAAAAAAGAAAATCCAATTTGTGACTAAATTTTCCACAGGATGATTCTTTCCCCACCCCCTTACTTCTTGTTCATTTTTTTTCCTTAGTATGTTTCTTCCATCCAGGTTTGTTCCAAATTAAATTGTGGTTTTTATCCATTCAAACGCAGATTCCTGAAATGCAAATAATGTGACATTAACAAAGAAGAAGAAATCCTGGCCCCGAAATTCCCTAGTGAAATTGTCTTTACTCAGGAGTGCGGGATATTGGAGGTGTAATAACACTGAATAGAACAACTCCATCATACCTCTCCGTGGCTGCTTTAGTGAGAATTGGTTGGATGTTAACTTGGGACTTGACCACGGCAAAGCAAAACCCTGTCAACAAGCACAGGCAGTATGCAGTTCCCGCACACACACCTTGTGCCATTCTGCACTGAG
Organism: Theropithecus gelada; assembly: GCF_003255815.1. Lineage (NCBI taxonomy): Eukaryota > Metazoa > Chordata > Mammalia > Primates > Cercopithecidae > Theropithecus > Theropithecus gelada. The sequence goes on along the minus strand of NC_037668.1, from coordinate 206,742,635 downwards.
TTTTCATCGCCTCTGCAAGAATCTGCAAGAATCTGCCACGCCTGGGACAGATGTTGGGTGGAAATGTGGAGGTGATTGACAAGACCCTAATTCCCAGCATTTCACAGTGAAGAAGGGAAGATCCATGTGTGTGCAAATGACCATAAGCAGGGACACAAATTTTAAGGGAAAAGAGAGCTCTATGAGGGAGAGAGAGATTGTGATGGGCTCCACTGGTGGAGGAGGCACAATGTGAAAAGAGCTTTGAGATGTTAGAGGGTCTTTGACAAGCACAGGTGCTCAAGACAGAGAAGTAGCCCTTCTGTGATAACTATATTTTCTAATCCTGAGCAGGTGTGTATGTGCGGGAAGGGTGCTTAAGGACCTGTCAACTGAAAAATGATGATGTTCATAAATTAGGAAACGTATTTCTCATAAATGGCTGCAGCCTGCAGGGTGGCCACCCTGACAGGCTGGGAAGCGGAGCCTCCGGCCAGGCCAGCGCAGTCCAGCCTGACACTGTGAGGAAGGGACAAAGGGAACAGAAATTGATGCTGAGTGGGGTGCCCAAATATATGTATTTCATAAGCTCTAGGAAGTGTCATGAATATCTATGAAAGGAGAAACATGCGCGTGAGCGATTGAGCTTCATGCCCCTTCATGGGTCCCAGATACAAAAAACAGCAGCACTAGCATGACCCGAGGGAGGAGTTGGCCCTCTGATGCCAAAAAGTGAAGCAAAGAGCACAAAAACATGTACTGTGGTGCGTTCTTCATAGACTAGCCAGAACCATTCCCTGGCCAGTGGTCTCTTATCAGTCAAAAAAGGAGAGGTAGCATCTGGCAGTTTGTCAGTATCAGTGGTGGAGTCTTTGGAAAGGGCTTGTTTCTGTCTAGCCCTTGGAGAAGAAAGCCTAATTGTGGTTAGTAAGGGAGTGGGTATAACAAAGTGTGTCTGAGCCTCCATCCACCATGGCAGAGAACTCAGTTTTCAAGGTTACTCTGGAGTTCTCTTGACTAGGAGATAGTCCATTTGGTCATCTGGGGGGCTTCAAATTTTATTTTTACTTCATAGATTACTTGATTTAGCAGCCCAATTATATCAAAAGTATATCCCTCTCTCCTCTCTGTGGCCCTTGAGCCAGTAGCTATATGGCTGCAGCTATTCCGGACATCATATCTAGACCCAAGAGCTGATGAAAAAGAGCTACGGTCTCCGCTGGAAGTGCTTTCTTAGGAGACAGAAACCCCTGGATATCTTTATCTCATTTCTTATTGTTGAGGCTGGATCACAGGTCCACTCCTGAATCAACCCTGGCAACAGGAAACGACATCATTGTCCTCACACCCAACTGGCTCTTCTTTGGAGCTAGTGGTGGAATCTGCACCTCCTGAGGCAGGAGGCTGAGCAGGGAATGGATAGACACCTGAGCGCAATTGAGGCTCTGACTGAAGGAAGGAAGAGAAAATTTGTGTTCTGTTTGCAACCAGTAGTATCTACTAATAGGCGAATTACGACCATTTGACTTGGAAATAGGAATATCCATTCTGTCATTGAGATCAGTGGTTTCCAAATTCAGCTTCCTCTGATTCAAATGAAGACTCATGACAGAAGATGCTGACTCAGCAGGTCTCAGTGTAACTGAGCACAGGCTCGGCTGCTCGCTGTTTCCAAAGCCAGTAAGAAGGATGAAGTGCAGTGAAAGGAAGATGACTTTAGTTCCAAAGCTAGCACTGGGAGTAGCGAAATGGCCAAGGCTCATGCTCTAAAGGAACCACTTCAAAAGCCTAGATTGAGTGCAGGCGTTTAAAAAGAGAACTTTGATATGGGAGGCATGCAGGAGTTGTGTGGGGGTGTAGGGGATGTATGTCTTGTTTCAATGTCTACCTTGAGTTATGGTCCACCTGGAGCATAGGCTGGCACCATCTCAACAATGGACAGACAGCCTTTAGAGTGTCTAATCTTCAAGTGGGGAAGAATTCCACAATGGGGCTTTTATACCTGATTTGTTTCAAATTTGCCCCTGGAATTTCTTAACAAGCATATAGTTAGATAAATGTGCATGGTATGAGTTTAACAAGCATACAGTTAGATAAATGTGCATGGGGTAATAGAGTGTATGGTGGGAAAGGGAAGAGAGGGGAATTCCAAAGTAAATGTCAAGGCTATGTTTTAAAACTAAGGGAAAAAAGCTTTCTGTAATTTGCTTCAAGGTTTCATCTTGAGACTAGGGAGAAAGGAGAAAAAGAAGAAGAAAGAAGTTTTAGAATGTGTTTTGAAGCTAACCTGCTGGATTGCATGAGAAGGGCTCAAGTCTGCTGCCTGGGTCCATGCTCACTCATGGGCTTTGTATGCTAACAGAATGATGTGGTGGAATGACTCAGCTCTCCTCACTGCCACTGCTAACTGCAATATGAACTCACTCAGCACACAACATACAAGAGCTTGTCTGTGCAGATACTGTACAGGTGCTGGGGCTGAAACAGAGGCACTAATGGGCCTGGGTTTTCAGGGAAACTTATGCCCAGTGAGAAGTCATTAGCCTCAATAAAATGGGATTCTACTAGAAGAGATTTATCAGTCAAGAACGGGTTTGAAAGCAAGTATCAAAAAGCCTGACACCAGAGCTTTGAATACAGACAGATAGTCCTAATTTCACTTACCCCATAAATATGGAAGGAGGACATTCAAAGCTGGTGCAGCTAGTCATAAGTGCCATCAAGCACCTGGGGCACACTGACATCCAAGTGATCCCATGTAGCTGAGGAAGCATGGTCTCCCAGCGGGGCAGTGCCCAGAGAGACAGAGTACAGTCCTTACCTGCCACTGTCCCCAAGGCGGGGCAGTGGGATCCTTTCCACAGTGGCTACGTCCAGGTCACACCCCACTTCTTATCAACTTCTGAAGGAGCTTGATACCTTGATATTCTATAAAAAAAGCAAAATGGCCAGGAATGTAGGATATCTCATCATGGACTAAAATATATGTAGCTTAGTCTAGTACAATATAATATTAATATCAGCATGCATATATATGTGTTTAGGACTATGTATAGTGAGTTCAGTCATTCATTTTATTATGGTTTTAGAGGTTTAAGTTACAGAAGCTCTCAAGCTATTACTTATATACTTCTATGTAGATGTCTGGGCACACACAATAAATCACAACATGATTTTAAAATAAAGCCTGCCTCCTTCTTCTATAGTAGTAAGGACAAGTACAGCAAAACTCCAAATAAAAATAACTTAAATAAGTCAGAAATTTTTTCTTCTCTCTCTCACTTAAACCTGAAAATAGACAGTCCAGATCTGGCGTATTTCCTCTACTTCCTAAAATCCTCAGGGACCCAGACTTGTTCTATTTTGCCACTTTATCAACTCTGGGCCTTGATCCCAAAGCCACTGCATGGTCCAATGTGGCTGCTCCAGCTCCAGTCATCACATGACTAGCTCATTTCAGACAGCAAGAGCAAGGAAAGGAGAATAAGGTAATGCCCCTGTAAACCAAAAGTAACATTCTAAGCCCACCAACCAACTGATGGATCCCCCTCTCAGCTAAGGGCATTCCAAAGTAAACCTGAAAAAGTAGTTCAGGCCACGATGGGCAGTGGGAGTCAGACATGCATCATTGTACTCTCCTCCCTTTGGAATTAAGGCAGAACTGCCCAGCATTATCATTAAAAGATATAAGACTGACAAAACAGACTCTTTGTGGCAATAAGATGGCAAATTCCAACTAACTCTAGTATAACATCATATGACAGATAGAACAGGCCCTGAAAGAAATCAGAGTATTTTACCCCCAAATATATTTCTTTGACATATTTTGCAATCGCCCTGCAAAGCTGTCTCTTGTGAAGAAAATGTACATTCTGTAGAGAATCTCCTTCCCTTTCCAGGCCTCTTCCCCGATCCAGGAGAGAATTAACCAAGAGTCTGGCACCTTTTAGATCTGATAAGAGCACTGAAGGCTGCTACCTGGAGGCTGCATCATAAGAACCTTGATCGGTCGGGCACGGTGGCTCACGCCTGTAACCTTAGCACTCTGGGAGGCTGAGGTGGATCACAAGGTCAGGAGATCGAGACCATCCTGGCTAACACGGTGAAACCCTGTCTCTACTAAAAATATAAAAAATTAGCTGGGCATGGTAGTGGGTGCCTGTAGTCCCAGCTACTCAGGAGACTGAGGCGGGAGAATGGCGTGAACCCGGGAGGCAGAGGTTGCAGTGAGCCGAGATCGTGCCACTGCACTCCAGCCGGGGTGACAGAGCAAGACTCTGTCTCCAAAAAAAAAAAAAAGAAAAAAAAAAAAGAACCTTGATCTCCACACCCTCTTATCTTAACTCAGACACTCCTTTCTATTGCTTCCAGATCTTTAGATAATAACTTAACTCTTCCAACCAATTGCCAATCAGAAAATCTTTAAATCCGTCTATGACCAGGAAGTTTCCCCCACCCCATCAACCCCCTTCCCATTTCGAGCCAATGTACACCTTACATGTATCGATTGATGTTTGCCTGTAACTTCTGTTCCCTTAAATGGTACAATCAAGCTGTAAACCAACCACCTTGGGCACATGTTCTCACGACCTCCTGGGGCTGTGTCATGGGTCATGGTCCTCACATGTGGCTCAGAATAAATCTCTTCAAGTATTTTACAGAGCTGGACTCTTTACACTGGTACCCCAGCATTTTAAGGACCCTTTCCAGAAGTTTCCCACTACTCTTGTTATAGCCCATTGGCTAAAATCCAATCACATAACCACACTACACTGGATGGGACAGGAGAAAATGAAGTCTTTACTCTGGGTGAAACCACCATTGCAAAATTATATCTGAGACAGTGAAAGAGATCTGACCTAACCAATTCCATCTTGCTTCTAACTTCCAAGCTGTCCCTATTCATTCCTGGGTGTAGACTCAACTAACTTTGGGAGGAACTTAGTTTATAGTTTATAGTGTAGAACAAAGAAGATAACAGCCCTTTCCCAAAACAAACTCCCTTCTTGGCTGGGGACTAAACTGCCTTTGTAGGACTAACAAATTAGCCAAAAGATTATGGTTTAGGACTTATGCAGCTGGAGGCTACAAGATTCTGATCCTTCTCAAATTGTTCCTGGGGATAACATCACTATTGTAAAGCTTCAGATCAGTGCTTGAGATACTTTGCAGACCCTGCACTTGGTGACTCAGCTGGCACCACCCAGGTCAATAAACGGGTTCATCTGATTTTGTGGGCCCCTCCCAGGAACTGATTCAGTGTAAGACAGCTTCGACTACCTATGATTTCATCTCTGACCTGACCAATCAGCACTCCTTACTCGCTGGCTGCTCCCTATCCACCAAGTTATTCTCAAAACCGCCAATCCCCGAATGCTCAGGGAGACTGATTTGAGTAATAATAAAACTCCCATCTCCCATACAGCCAGTTCTGTGTGAATTACTCTGTCTCTATTGCAGTTACTCTGTCTTATTAAATTGACTCTGTCTAGGCAGCAGGCAGAGTGAACCTGTTGGGCAGTTACATGGGTAGCCATATAGGCCAGGCTAAAATAGACAAGGACAGCTAGCAGGCTCAGCCTTCCCCTCTTGCTAAGGAATCACTGAGACCTCAAGCAAGATGTGAGAAAGTCCAGTCTAGTCCTTTCAAGATTCTATTTCTTCTCATCCCAGGTGTGTGTTCCAGTGAATCTCCTCTGTGTTCTCTGGGATAAACCTGTCTGTGCAAGTAGGCACTGAAATGATATTTTCCTATATTTTCCAGAGAGAGGGGTGTGGGGGCTGTGGTGTTTTTAAGTGACATGTTGCAGCCCCTACTTCACCGTTAGAGGCCTGCAGATTATAATGCCTGGATGGGCTAAGCGGGCTTGAAGGACCCTAGGAAGGGCAGACGCTGGTGACTTCTATTCCTAAATTAGCAGTGTAAAGTCAGTGCAATCTTGGCATTTAAGAGGATTTGCCTTTCTCGGTGCATCTCCCTAAAGTGAAAGCTGCAGGTGCTTATTACCAGGACTTGGCTTCCTGCTTTCTTTCTGAGCATTTTTTCTCTTTGCATAGTTTTAACAGTTGAGAAAATGACATGGCCTGCTTTGGCATTTGACAGAAAGAGAGCAGATTCTAGGTCAGAGCACTTGAAAAGGGCTCTCCCACTTTGCTGAAGCCTTGGACTGTGACACTTGGCTGGCCCATACAATGAGATATCCCTTACCATCCTGTGAGTTTGATCTTTAATTAGTACCTGTGCATTATGTATCAATTATATGACCTCCTCCTAGCCCTCCCTTAGCTTTCTAGAATTAGCAGGGCAGACCTGGAATTCCACAGGGAACTAAAAAGGACACTGTCACAAATAAGGAAATAGATCAAATTTCTAAGTTTAGCAGCGACTTCGCCTTCACACAGAGATTCCCAGAACGCCAAGCCTCGGTGCCAGTTTCTGCGGCCTGTGTCCTCTCCTTTGAAGTTCATGTACTATGCACAGCAAGGCTGGCAGCTCACACTATTTGTAGATGGGTGATAGAAACATTACCTAGCCCTGCTTCCTTCTTGCTTTCCAACCACTAAATGGGGTGGGCTAGACCTCAGGGAGGAAGCTCCAGGAATTTCACCCCTGGCTGGGTTTCCAGAAATAATTGTGGTCAGCACCCTAATCCCTCAGGGGCTGCATTGTAAGTGGCTCCTACTATGTGTGCCCTGGGGCATAGATTCAGTCTCCTACAGGCTGGAAGGGGGTGGGGAAGGGCAGAGCTCCGAATCCTAGCTCCTGTAAATTAATATTAAGTTCTGTAAGAAAATCCTTTTTCCTCTCTGTAATTTTTACTGGGAAAAAACAAAAACAAAAACAAAAAAACAAAACAAAAAACAAAAAAAACCCACCCTAGTCATTCCATAAAGCCTAGATTTCCGCAAGAGATTTAAATTCTGTTTTATTTTTCAGAGCACAGTTATTATGTTGCTACATTTCTGTATAGAAATACCTCATGGATCTATTTCTTCCATTTCCCAGGCTTATATGTTGATTCCCTGAAAACCATATCAAACAACTTTTACTTCAACTCTTGCCACCAGAACTATTTCTTGGTATGTTGATCAGATTTTCTGAACCCTAAATCACGGCTCATTATCTAATGCATATTCAGACAATGAATGACTTAAATTGTGACTGACCTTGAAAATCTGGTACATTTAGTTGACAAATCCCTAGGTCTAGCTAGCCAAGACCGTGTTTTTGGGTGGTCTACCCTGTGGCATGAATAACAGCAACATTTTTGTACTTTCTATGTTCCAGGTACTGGGTTAAATGCTTTGAAGACACTCCTCAAAAGGGGCCAGAAATGCTGTTCCTGGCTTGGAATATGCAGTGCGGAATGGCTACTCACATGCCATGGCCCATTCCCTTGCCTTCCTCTACCATAATGGAGGAGCAAGGAAAGCAGCCTTCCCATCCTTCCTTGCAACTGTGGATGACCATGTGACAGACTCTGACCAATGAGATAGAAGCTGAAGTTTCTTCTCCCCTGGAGAAAACAACAAAGCCTTATTCAGAAGGCTTGGTCTTGTTTGCCTTCTTCCTGCCTGGAACTCAGACACAAAGCCCAGAGGAGCAGCATGAGAATGAAAGTTCTTTAGAAAAGGAATTTAGAAAGAACCTGAGTCCTTGAGCCTTCTGCTGAGCCATTCTACCAGCCCTGGACTTTAGACCCCCAGACGCCTGGTTGTGTGAGATGAATATCTTCCTTTTTAGTTAAGCTTGGGTTAGTCGAATGCTCCGTAACTTGCAACCATGTACTTAGCAATTGCATAGCTCTTTATCATGTAAGTGTCATAGGATCCTTTGGGTGTTGCCTTTCCAACCAGAAACCTCTGTGGCTGGTGACGCCTTTCCCCAAGTTTTGCTAGGGCCCACTGGACTCGTTCTGCCCACTTAGTCTGGCAGGCCACACCTGGCTCATGCTACCAGCCCAGATCCCATGCCTGCCAAGGGTGAGCCAGGCGGTGCGGTGCTGTGAGGGGTGCGTGAGTGAGTGATCACAGGGTCTGGCCACTGTGCACAGCCAGGCACGCTGGCTGTGGCAGGGAAGGCAGCTCCAGGTGCAGGTGCCCGCATGGGTACCGACTCCCTGAGAGGCTGCAGCTGGACCAGGTGTACCACAAGCGATCTCCACTGCAGGCACTGGGGAACAAAGTGGTGCCCACAAGCTTGGAGATGCCAGGAACTGCTGAGCCTCAAAGAGGGTATTACAGCCCTGGCTCGGGGAGCTCCTAGGTCTGGGTTCCCCAAAGGGCTGCAGCTCTTGTCTCCTTCTCTCCTTTTTGCCCACAACAAGGTGAGCAGGGGATGTGTTTCAGCCCTGTTGTGTTGTTGCATTACAGCTCTCTCAGTCCCGCCATTCAGTGGGTCATGAGTTCTTGTCTGACATCCAGGAAGAATGAGGTGTGCAGACAACTGTAGTATGAGCAAGGTGAAGAGATGCTTTATTAAGTGACAGTACAGCTGTCAGGTGACCCAAAGTGGGTAGCTTCTATCTACAGGCAGCTCATCCCAACAAGTGTGCAGCCCTCAGCAGAGGAGGGCTGGAGTAGGTAGCTCCTGTGCTTAGGCAAGTCGTCCTGATGAGTGTGCAGCCCTCAGCAGATCAGCAGAGAGGAGACCCACAGTGGGTAGCTCCTATCTGCAGGCAGGTTGTCCTGACATCTCCCTGAGTCTGACTGAGTCCAGCTGAGTCCAAGAGTTTTTATGGGTTCAGAAGGGAGAAAGTCATGCTGATTGGTCTATGGGTGGCCCAGAAAAAGCACCAGAGGTTTCATTCCTGGCTGTGGACTCCACGTGGAACTGGCAACCCAGCCCCCAGGTTTCAGACCCTCCCTGGTTGAAGGTGGGCTTCACCACAGACCTGCCCTTTTCTGCCCAGAAACCTGTCTGCCTCCTGCCACCATCTACATGTCACCCATGGTGCCCAGGCTGTTCATGCTGAGGAGTGTCTGCAGGCCCACACCAAACCACCCTCAGCACCCCCTCGGCCTCCCTCCTGTGCTCCTCAGTGCCCAAGTCCAGAGGGAGCCAAGGCAGCCGGGAGCTGGTGTGTCAGCACTACCTCAAGTGCACACACACCTGGTCAGTGGTGACAGCACCCAGGCTCAGCCACAACTTTGCTCCAAAATTGGAGTGGGTGCCGGGAGCAGGAAGAGGTCAGGCAGCAAGACCAGGCACTTCCAAGCCTGCGGGAGCAGGGGGCCTTCCTGGGTCCCCCAGAGCACAGGGATGCCCAGGTCCACAGCCGCAGCTGGGAGACTGCAGCTATGCCCAGGAGGGTGGGGCTCCCACCCCTTCAATTCAGAAGAGGGCGTGGCTCCTGCCTGTTGCTGGCTCTGGACGTCTCCACGGAGTACGCAGCCCTAGCCGTGCCTCCCCCATTGCAACCAGCGTCTTCACAGCGGCCACCCCAGATGGGCCACCCCTGCCATCATAAAGAGTCTAGGGCAACATAGGTTATGTCACTTGTTCGGTGCCACTCAGCCTACCAGTGGTAATGCTGGTGTACCCTGAGGAAAATGACTTAGGTGAGTCTCAATCAATTTAGTGGTTCATTTTGCCAAGGTTGAGAATGCATCCAGGAAATGGAGACACAGGCCACACACACCTTGCATTTTTTCCAAAGAGGAGTTTCAGGGCTTTAATATTTAAAGGGTAAAAAGCTGGCAGGAGATGAAAGGAGGAAAGACAAAAAGAGGGAGAGGATGGTCACACTCTTGTGAGATTTCTGTTAGTGCTCACTGAATCTGTGTGTTGCATGTGAAAAGGAGAGGGTAGAGAAATAGTCAATTATGCATTTGTCTCGTGCTTAGTAAATCTGTACTTTACATAGGATAAAGTAAACAGAGCAGAAGCAGAAGTTAAATACAAATTTGTCTTAGAGAGGGTGGTGTGGGAGATGATTTCCAGCCTCCTCTTGTCCCATGCCCATGGAGATAAGCTGTTAATTCACACTGTCAAGGTGAGGGAGGCCACCTGGACAGACATGTGTCCTTTTATCTTGTAGCTGTCTATTTAGGAACAAAAGACAGGTTTTTTTGTGTGACTCAGCTTCCAAACTTTCCTTTTCCCTTTGGTGTATTGAGTTTGGGGTCCTGGAATTTTATTTTCCTTTCACACTGACATCTGGGTGTGTCCAACTCCAGCATCTGCGCCTGAACAGCATGCTCTCTGCCTCCGTAAGAACTAGAAATCTGGAGGTATCAGGGGCTCAGAACGCTTCTGCAGTCACTTCACCTATTCTCTCTCTGTTTCCCAAGTAGTCCTGTGAGTTCAGCTTTCAGAAATCTGGTCCAGATCTCATCAGAGTTGGCTGGGCATACCTCCCTGTCTGTGTGAGCCTGGGAAGGCACATGCCCCAGTCCCAGCTAGGCCTAGATGGGGCAGCCTCCCAGGTGTCTTTACCAGCCCTGTGGCATATGCTTGAGTATGGCCTTCATGTAAATGTCTCTTTTCTAAAGGAAAATCCAGTTTTAGGTTCCCTTAAAAGAATTCTTAGCACGTTTCTAAAAACCCTTCAGGAATCCAGAGGGCAGCTGAACCCTTACTGATGATCTTTCTACGCTGGCAATGAAAGAAATGGGCTGGCATATCCAGAACCACAGGGCCTTGTCTTTCTGGACCTCACTAGGTAACTGGGCTGAGGAAGCCCAACCCTTGGGGGTTCGTAACCTATGAAGCTGGTCACCCAGTTTTTACAACAGGAGGTTGGTGAGACATCAGTTCACAGTATTACAGGTATCTTCACTATGTGGACTCTCTGGAGAATATCTCGAAGCCTAGTAGTAAGAGGAAATGCTCTTCTCCAGAGAAATTGGCTAAATTTTATCTCATGAACACTGGGACTCATGAAGTAGGTTATTGAGGGGGTTCAGGACATACTACCCCAGAATATGGCACCTGGGCATTTGAGGAAACAGTGGAAGCAGGAAAGTCTCTCTCACTGTCCCTCAGCCCTTCTTCCCTGATGGATGTCATAAAACCCAGGAAGGTCACTCTTCGACTTTCTTCTGCCCTTCTCCCCCGAAGCAGGTCAGAAAACCCTCATTTGAGAAGTGCCTTCCTATACCCAGAGAAAAGGAACATCCTTATTTGTGAAGACACAGGGCCAGAGATGAGTCGGAACAAAGAGGTCTTGCTAAGTTGTCCCCAGTTATCATCATTAGGTCATCTCCTTTGTCCAATTATACTTCTTCACAACTGTTCATTCTTTTTCAAAATAAATATAAAAATAGACAAGTTCACCTGTTTCTTTGGATCTTCATTTCTGAAGGTTTCAATGTCATGAAAAACTTCAATACATTTGTATGCTTTTCTATTGTTAATCTGTCTTTTGTTATAGCCATGAACCTAACAATGGAAGAGGAAAAGAAATCTTTCTTCCCTGACATTATATATTCCTGATATGACCTGCCTTAAAAAAAAAAACAAAAAACCTGGTACCCAATTAGTATTTCGCTTTAGCAATTCTTTCTGCCCTATTTTCCGTTGATTCTAATTTATTTGTAAAATTCTGTTATATGTATATTTTTGGAGGCCACCTGAAATCTCCTTTTCATGGGGAGGAATGGTACGTAAATAAATAAAACTTCACTCACCCAAGAACTTCACTGACTGCTCCTATCAGGTGCTCCTTTTTCCATTGCCAACTTTCCTCGAACTTGGGGTGGTCCTCCCGGACCACCCAAAATCTAAAGGGTAGTGATAGCTTGTCCATCGCTTATGCAGACTGAAGAAAACCAACATCAGCTGAGAGTCCTCCTAGAAGAAGACATATGAGGCCTCCTGTCAAAAAGAAAGATGGACACAAGGTTTCTCAAATGTAATTAACTGTTTTGATGGGCAATTATTTTTCTCATTCAATCTAACTGAAACATTCAGAGTTTGGCAGTCAGGGTTCCCAGGTAAGCATTTTTTCTTTTATCAGTGGGGTGCCTTTCTGACACCAGGTGACTCCAGCCACTGGGGTAAGGCTATTAGAATGGAGCTGGCAAGTTGTACCAGACAGGATTGCTGCAGTCTGAACCCGGAAGAGGCCAGCAGCATCACCACCCTTGCCAGGTAGCCCTGCCATTGATGTGCATTTTCAGAATGTATGGTTGTGACCCTGAGATTTTAATAGTGGATCTATATGTTAAATGGGGAAAAATAAAAATAGAGATCTTGTTCCAGTTATCATTATTCATTATTTCAAGAGTATCTGAACTTTCCATTGTTAATGGGAACCCAGTTCTTCTCACTATAATGATATTGCAGGCATTCTCTCTGCTTTTTTTCTTCCATGTGGTGGTTATTTAGGGACAAATGTTTTAAATTGTATTTTAAGAGGCAATTTGTATTTCAGATTGATAAAACTCACCTTCAAGATGAAATATTGCTGAGAAACACTCCTTTTTCTTGGGCCAAAGTTATTTTTACTTTTAATATTACGGTGGATTGTGCAAAAGGTCATCAAGTATTCTCCTCCCTGTAATCCACACCCTTGCACATAGCTTTGTAGCTCCTCCCATGCATAGGTGAAGTCTTTCTCCATCCCTGTGTCTGGGTTGTCTGTGTGACCTTCTTTGGCCAATGGAATAGTAGAAAATGGGATGTAAGCAGAAACTGGGGAAGCACATGTCCACTGGAACTTGTCCTATTGTTGTACTTGGAACCTTCCTGCACCACATGACTCAGCCCAAGCTGGCCTACTGGATGAGTGATGTCATGAATGTAGTCCCTTCATTCCTGTTGCTGGCCTGTGGCAACCCATTTGCAGAAACACAGCCTACAAGCTGAATGGTAGCAGACCACAGACATGTGAAGTGAGCCCAGCTAAGGTCAGCGAACAACCAGCCAGCTGAGCCCAACCCAAACTGGTAATCCACAACGTTATGAGCTAATAGATGGCTATTGTTTAAACTACTAAGTTTTGGCATAGTTCGTTATGTAGAAAAAATTAACTGATTTAAGATATCTGGCCTCGTGCATGGAGAGGAAAATTCCGGCATGAATTTCTTAACCCCATGCTAAAGGATAGCCAGATAAGCCCTTGTCATTCAGGGACTTATCTGATAGCACAATGACTTAGAAGAGTTTTCATATTGGCTTTCAGTTCTGAACAAGTGTATACGGTCTTTTGGGCTGTGTTTACATTTTCTTTGGTGCAAAATTACATATGACTACAGTCTTCTTTAGCTCACATTAGTACAAGAACTTATGGTAGAGACTGCTAATTTTCCTCCAGTATCCGTTCTTCCCTTGCAAAGACTGCAGCCAGACTGTCTGGTGATTCAAATCTCATTTCATTACTTATTACCTATGTAAACTTGGGCAAGTTATTCATGTCTCTGTGTCTGCCTTTCCTCACTTGTTAAATAGGAATAATAATGTATCTCCCTTGTAGCATTGTTGTGATGATTAAAGGAGATAAAACAGAAAAAGCTAGCTATTTCACATCACTGAATAAAAAATTCAGTGATGTGAAATACAGGCCCACGTTTTTGCAAAGTTAATGAAATGACAGGGGTGAGCATGTGCAGAGAGCTGGCTGAGATTCCGAGTGACAGGGCTGTACAATGTAAATTCCTTCCAGTCCTGGCCACAATTTAGCATTACGTGATGCCATCTGATAGCTCTATATCTTACATTTTAATGGGGACAATTTAGGTTCCTGTGGATGGCTACATTTTTCAGGGTAGTGGCAGCAATTTAGAATATTCCACTTAATTGGTGACTGTGTCAGCCTGATCCAGAGATATTGAGCAGGGATTATTTTATTTATTTATTTATTTATTTATTTATTTATTTATTTATTTAGACAGAGTCTTGCTCTGTCACCCAGACTGGAGTGCGATCTCAGCTGACTGCAACTTCCACCTCAGGGTTCAAGCAATTCTCCTGTCTCAGCCTTCTAAGTAGCTGGAATTACAGGCACATGCCACCACACCCGGCTAATTTTTTGTATTTTTAGTGCAGATGGGGTTTCTCCATGTTAGCCAGGATGGTCTTGATCTCCTGACCTCGTGATCTGCCCGCCTTGGCCTCCCAACGTGCTGGGATTACAGGCGTGAGCCACCGCGCCCTGCCGAGCAGGGAGAATTTTAAGAATGCCAAGATTTGACCTCTGATCCCCGACTTCCAGAAATGGGGCTGGTTACTATTTCCCTACTTAATCTCTATCCCCTTCATGCCCTTATGAAAAAGGACAAATTCCTTTCTGCCCCCTTTGCCTATTCTAGTCCAGGGTCTAATAGTGAACTACCTTCACCCATGCTGATGAGGGCTATCACCTTGAGAAATGGTAGAAAAAGAAGATAAGAGGAGCTTGGGTCCCTGTGGAACCTCACAGAACAAAGTGGAACTTTGCACCACCTGTCAGTTTGGACTTTTACATGAAAGAAGTAAATCTCTTATCTTATTTAAGCCACTGTTATTTTCATCTTTATCAGCCAAACCAATATCCTAACATAGTACTGCTCTTATAACTAATGTCAGTTTTTTGAGTAAGTAGGGAAGCTAGATGCATTAGCTTCCTATTGCTGCTGTAACAATTTACCCTACCTTAGTGGCTTAAAACAACTCACATTCATTATCTTTCAACTCTGGAGGGCAGAAGTCCTAACATCAAAGCATTGACAGAGCTACGTTTCTCCTGGGACTTTAGGGGAAGAATCTGTTCCCTCGCCTTTTCCAGCTTGCAGAGACTGCACACATTCCTTGGCTCATGGCCCCTTCTCCCATTGGTAAAGCCAACAACGCCAGGTTGGGTACTCTCATCACATCACTCCAACCTTACTCCCATCATCACAGGTCCCTCTGACCCTCCTCTTTTGCCTCCTTCTTCCATTTATACAGACTCTTATGACTACATTAGACCCCCTCACATAGTACAGAATAATCCCCCCTTTTCAGCATCATCAGATTCATAATTTTAGCTCCAACTGCAGCCTTCATTCTCCTTTGCTATATCACCTAACAGATTCACTGATTCCAGGACGGGGACATCTTTGCGGACCAGTATTCTGCCTATCACTCGGAATAAACCATGCCCTTGTTCTAAGAACCGCTTCTTCCTCATGTGCACTGAGACCTGGAATTTTAATGTTGGAGAGCTATTCCTTTTTGTCAAAGTACTCTGAGGGAGATACGACTGAACCTTTAAGACCCCTGAATTATTTAGCTCCTGTAATTCTGACTTTCATATTCTAAGGTAAATGAAAGAGAATTACAACCCATACAAGTAAGTATAGATGAACTCATATCTTCCTCCAACATTCATAACCCTTCAGCCCTGGGACTTGTAAAGCTTATTTTTGTTTGTTGAGACTGTTGCAAGCTATGTACAAGCTGTGAGTCTTCAGCTCTCTTGAGTTAGTATTAGGATTCAGATCACATAACTGTCCATAGGAAGACACAAATTGAATCATGTTGCTTCTACTGAAATCGTAAGAAGTCTAACTGCATTTTTTTTTTTTAAAAAACTTTGTTTTAATATTTTTTTCTTAATTTCATGATAGGTATTAACTGTATCTTAAAATCTATAGTGTTTGCAAGTGAGACTGTTATTGTGAAAGAAGCATGCACTTTTGGGGCTAAAAGATCTGAGTTGAAATCCCATCTCTATGATTCATTATTTGTGCAATCTTTTTCCAGTTATTTAAGCCTTCTCAACCTCAGTTTCTTCATCTGTAACATGTGTTTTGTACATACATTGTAGGGTTGTTCTGAGGACTATAGATACTATTTTAAAAACACTTCCAATAGTTCATGTTTAATAAACAGTCACGATTATTTATCCCGCAAGTATCTATGTGCACCCAACAGAGTAGGACCATCTTACAAGCTGGCGTCTGCGAGGAATACGAAGAGTGCAAAACATACCTGCCATGTGAGGCAGTTGGGACATTGTGACAAGAATTCTCAATTAAAGAAAAAAAAAAGGAGGCTTATGATCTTGACCAGTTTTTTTTTTTTCTTTTTTCTTTTTTTTTTTCCTGGGCTTTAATGTCCTAATCTAAAAAATAACAACTAGATTAGATGAGCCACAATGTTTCCTCCAGCAAAGACTTTCTGTTGTGCTAAGAAGAACCCTCACTGTTGGTATGTATGACTAACCCATGAAATAAATAGGAATTTAACCAATTGAAAATGCTAGCTATGTAGGAAACCTCAAAGTCACAGGCCAAGAATGAAAAGTTGACCCGTCTAGTGCTGACCTCATAGCTGGAGCTGAGGACCTTGCAAATGACTTTACTGTCATTCAACCACATCACTTTTAGTGCCTCCTTTGAACTTGCACTGTATCCTGGGGCCAAAAGGCACTGTGAACTGGAACAAAATGGTAGGCAGCTGATTTGAAGAGAAATTGCACACAGAACTCATAGGAGGCCGTTGCTTCAGCCGCAAAAGTGCACCAAAGGGAAGCATTTAATACTATCAACTGAGTGTGGAGCTAAATTATAGCCACTGGAATGCCATCAGTGCTGAATTAGTCATCCAACACTAATGACAATCTTCCATTTGTTCACAATATTTTCTGATACCTTTTGCTTTTTGTCCTTCTCTTTGGGAAATAATAGGACATTTTCAACTTGGGTGCTGTTGTATTTGAGACTTTCTTTCAATGTACAGTTTTCTACCAGATCACAGCAAGAGTAAATTATATGTCAACCAATGATTTCATAACAAAGCTAATTTCCATTTGACGAAAGGAACAAAAGGTGGCAATGTAGTCAAGAACATCCTCTTATGCAGAGTGACGGACACAAGTACAAAGATTAGGAGGATCATTCCCAGAAACAGCTACGAGAGACAGGCTGTGAATTTGAGGCTGCCTATGGTGACAGCTCCCTGAGAGGATGAGAAGGGCCAGGAAGAGGGTGACTGACATTTCTTTGTGTAAGTACTAATGGGAGAGTCAGCAAACTCAAACTCCATGGAAAATAAGAGTCCATGCCTGATATACACAAATACAGAAGAGGTTGTCATACATGTGGGATTTCAACAGTTCGAGAATGCAGGGCGCTTAGTTGATAGAGATGCACAATAAACGTTAGCTGGCAAATAGTCCCTGTTTATTGAGTCAAGCCAATTGTGTTGTCTCTTAGTGTCCCATCAGGAGGCCCTGGAATCAGAAATTACCTGCCCAGCTGGGCATGGTGGCTTAAGCCTGTAATCCCACGATTTTGGGAGGCCGAGGTGAGCAGATTACTTGAGGTCAGGAGTTCAAGATCAGCCTGGCCAACGTGGTGAAACCCCGTTCTACTAAAAATATAAAAATTAGCTGGGCATGATGGCGGGGGCCTGTAATCCCAGCTACTCAGGAGGCTGAGGCACAACACAAGAATCACTTGAACCAGGGGGCAGAAGTTGCAGTGAGCTGAGATGGCACCACTCCACTCCAGCCTGGGTGACAGACCAAGACTCTATCTCAAAAAAAAAAAAGAAGAAGAAGAAAAAAGGAAAGAAATTACCTGCCCAATATCTGGACAAAAGATTTGGAAAATAGGGAAACATTGCTTCTCGGACTTTTGGCTAAGATCAAGTGGAAAATAGGGAAACAAAGCAGCTTGTATGAT
The DNA here is from genome assembly GCF_003255815.1 of Theropithecus gelada. Classification (NCBI taxonomy): domain Eukaryota; kingdom Metazoa; phylum Chordata; class Mammalia; order Primates; family Cercopithecidae; genus Theropithecus; species Theropithecus gelada. Next base: position 206,725,064 of record NC_037668.1, on the reverse strand, counting down.
TTTCCTTCTACATTTCATTCTATATATATATAGAACCCGTCTCCCGGGTTCATGCCATTCTCCTGCCTCAGCCTCCCAAGTAGCTGAGACTACAGGCGCCTGCCCCATGCCCGGCTAACTTTTTTTGTATTTTTAGTAGAGATGGGGTTTCACTGTGTAAGCAGGATGGTCTCGATCTCCTGACCTCGTGATCCACCTGCCTTGGCCTCCCAAAGTGCTGGGATTACAGAAGTGAGCCACCGCGCCCGGCTCATTCTATATCTCTTATGGCAACCAAGGATGGAGAGTTGATTAGAAACTATTTCTGAAGGGAATATTAGCCTAAGAATTAAGTATAGAAACAACCTATATTTTCTTGATTCTGGGCTTTTGCCTCTTCTATGACCCAAGTTACCCTGTTTCATTTTTACTGAAGTGTTTCCAAAAGGAGGTTTAGAAGCAGCTTAGCATATTTTAGAGTTTACATTGAAAATAATTGCATCTTTTCTTTTCGAGTTAACAATGCCATTAGATTGTTCTAGGAGCTTATAGCTTGCCCAAGGTTGTCATGAATCAACCAAATTGGCCTTTTTATTCCTAGCTGCTTCTTTCTCAGGTCCAACGAGATATATTTTACAATGAAGTAATCATCTTTTTTGAGGATATGTTTCTACTGAAATTTTAGATTATCTATATGATTATAATTGTTCAAAAACTCTTAAAGAAAGATACACTTGGATAAGAGTGAAATCACATTTTGAAGATTTCCTTTGCGCAAAGTCGATCACCAGTAAATGTTTATTCAATGAAAGAAAATTAGAAAGGAGAGCAAGAGAAAACAAAGAAAATAAAGAAGAAGGAAGGAAAAGGGAGGGAAGGATAAAGGGAGGGAGAAAGGAATAGAGGGAAGGAGGGAAGAACTAAGGAAACTGGGGAATTACCTCCCTAAATTTAACCATTTCTAATCACTGTTTAAAGTCATTTCAAGTAGCTTTAGTACCAAAGCCTTGTTCACTCCTTACCTGCAGCTATCCAAAAAGAAAGCACTGATTTTCCCTGCATGCCTTCCTTACTCACCTCCCTTCTTATCCTGTGCTCTTGTTATTATGGGTTGGGTTATGGCCAGAAGGCCATGCAAGTAAGGTTGCCAGATAAAATATAAGACACCGAGTTCAATTTGAATTTGTGATCAACAACAAATACTTTTTTAATATAAGTTGGCCCCAAATATTACATGGGGCATATTTATACTAAAAAAGTATCTGCCGGTTTTTGTTTGTTTGTTTGTTTTTGTTTGTTTTTTGTTTTGTTTTGTTTTGAGACAGAGTCTTGCTATGTCACCAGGCTGGAGTGCAGTGGCGTGATCTCAGCTCACTGCAACCTCTACCTCCTGGGTTCAAACGATTCTCCTGCCTCAGCCTCCCAAGTAGCTGGGATTACAGGCACATGTGACCATTCCCTGCTAATTTTTTGTACTCTTAGTAGAGACAGGGTTTCACCATGTTGGTCAGGCTGGTATTGAACTCCTGGCCTCAGGTGATCCACCCGCCATGGCCTCCCAAAGTGCTGGGATTACAGGCGTGAGCCACTGTGCCCAGCCTCTGCTGTTTATTGGAAAGTCAAACTGCACTGGGCATCCTGTATTTTGACTTGCTGTCTGGCAGCTCTGCTTTCATGGCTTTGCACTTCATGCAGCTGCAGTCAGGATCGCCCTTGAGATTCTCATCTGGAATTGTTGGGTGATCAGCAACCATCCCTCAGATTCTGAAGGGGCTCCCCACATCCCTGAGGCTCTGCAACCCTGGCAAAGTTTCTTCCAGTCTGGGGAAAGAACCTCTCCTTTCTACCACCCTGCTTTTCCTGCGGAATTTCCTGCCTTTTAAAATTAGCATTTGTACAAAAGTTGCATCTCATTAAAGTGCATAATGATACACATAAATCATCACGGCTGGACTTTTTTTTAATGCCGTGCTTTTTGTTTCTCCCCCCATAATCTGAATTGGAACACACAAATAAAGGTGTTTGGGCCTGTAAAGAAATATAGAGCATCTCCTTTCTGGTGTCTTTCCACTTGGAGGTGCCTAGCAGCTCTCTGCTCTACCCTGCAGCAGCCTCTGAGGATGGTTTCCACACAGCCCAAAACACCCTTAGTTGCACAACCTCAAAATGAGAGGAGAGAGTATCATACTCAGAGGCCCCCATGCTCTTAACTCCCATGTGGAGGGCTGGGCCAGAGCCCGCAAGACAACCAGGCTCATCACTTTGCTGTCTTAGAGGGAAGGAATTATTGAGACATTTCATTGCTTTTTGCCAATTTAATGTCTACATAACCTACTCATTAAAAGTGACAAGATTGAAACCGTCAATAATTTGGTAATATTTATGAATCAAGAACTACACGCACATGCACACCTGCATACCCACAGACATATAAACATCTGTATGACTTGCTTCGGAGATGATTCTTTCAACAGACAAAGAGATGATAACAACTTGGGGAGGCCACACAGCACCCCGCAGAGGGACACTAGGGTGTGGACGATATCCACAGAGTTACAGTCACAGACATGTAGGGAATTCTTGACAATAAAAATTAAAGAACGTTAAACGAAATGGTTTAGTGATGATGTCTTTGCAAACGGTGATGCAGGAAAAGCAGTTATCCTTGAGCTCTATCATAGCAAGTCTCGAGTCAGCCTGGAGAGAATCAGAAAAGTAGATGGAGCCCATCTGAGATGCCCCTGGAGTCAATCCCCCCGAGTGAACTACTAACAAGAGAAGTGTTAGGAGGCAGAGAAGGAGGCTGTGCAGAAGCAAGAGCAGCACAACCTCCACAGGGGGGAACCAGGCTAGACCACAGCCAGGGGAGTGGGGACAGCATGGCTTCACTGCGCTTTGCCCCTCACCCCCCAGTCACACAGGATAGGTGGCCTTTGCTATAGTCACCAAAGTTAGGCTGGTACAAGACAAACCAAGGTGCTAGAGGGAAGAGAGTGACACCCGTAGAGTGATTCCAGGCCTGGGAGGCCAACCCATGTCTACCTTTTGGATCTACTATTTCATAGCACCTGATAGAATCTGCAGGCTGTTGGCATCCGTTTGGTCAGAGGAGCCAGGCTTCCGAACATAAGAATGATTTTGAGGAGAAAGAGCATCCAGAGAGAGAGAGACAGAAGCTGATAAGCAGACGCTCTGTGGTTTCAAGCTGTTTGTCCTGGGACAAGTTGCTTAACTTGCAAAGCCTCGGATTCCTCACTTGCCAACAAGCTGATGAGGCTGACAACCTGCTTATTGGGAAGATTGAGTGAGGTCATGAAAGTAAAGCCCTTAGCTTAGTGCCTGGCTTCTAGGAAACTCTGAACAAAGGGGGTTATGATTATGACTGTTACATAACCCAGCTAGGACAGAGCCCTTCGTTTTCCATCTCCATGCATGTAATTTAGTAGTCTATGGGAAACTATCAGAGGTAGAGGGTTGTGCAAGTTACACATTGATTCATTGAGTGAAAATGGGGCTGAAATCCAGCCAACACACCTCTCTCCCAGAGTTTGTCATCTTCCCAGAGGGGCATCATTTTCTCAGTTTTCACAATGGCATTACGTGGGTTAGTGGAGGCCCTGGAATGAGGGCAGCCTTGACCACTGCATAACGCTTTTTTGGGAGAGGAATATGTTTTTTGCCCCCAACCCCAGCCAAGGTTCCCTAGAGTAAAGATGACTGTGAGTGCTTATCCTCTTCCTGGGTGCCTCTGCCTTTATCAGTCTCCCTGGCATGGCTCTGACCTCGCATTACACCCTCAGGATCACAAATACCCAGGTGACTACAATGGAGGTAATTCAAAGTGGTCAACCTCCAAGCAGAGGCTGTAACTTGGACAAATGTAGTTGTTCCCTTATGCCACATGACAGCAGGAACCCACCACAGACTGAGTTCAGAATGGAGGGCACTCATTAAATCTGCCTCTCTTTTGCTTTTCCATGTTAGATTCTTTTTCTTTTCTTTTCTTTTTTATAGACAGTCTCACTGTGTCACCCAGGCTGGAGTGCAATGGCACAATCAAGGCTCACCGCAGCCTTGAACTCCTGGGCTCAAGCGATCCTCCTGTATCAGCCTCCTGAGTAGCTTGGATTACAGCACACCACCATGCCTGGCTAATTTTTTTAATTTTTGGTAGAGACAGAGATCTCGCTATGTTGCCCAGACTGGTCTCAAACTCCTGCTCTGAAGTAGTCCTTCCATCTCAGCCTCCTAAAGCCCTAAGATTACAGGCATGAACCACCGAGCCCAGGCAACTATATCCTTTTTTCTACAACCCTCTCCTTCAAGTCCCTGAGGCTGGTGGCTTCAGCTCCTCCCTCAGCAAATTCCACTCTTCCCTAAAAGAGCGGGGCGGGGGGGATTCTGAAGCTCACTCCAAAGTCCCCCTGAGCCCCAGGTTTGATGCACATAATTCTCTCCCATTTCAGGCACTCTGTGCTAGGAGAGGGAGAGGGGAGGAAGAAGGGCTCTAGTCTCAGGAGTTGGAGCAAAGGTACCAATTCTACATCTGCCTCCTGACCAGCAAGTCTGGAGGCTGATTTTCTTACCAGTCTAAGAAGCAAGCACATGCCGCCAAGGCCTGCATTAATTCTCTCTGGAAGACAGCACAATCTAATTTCACAGTGGGGAAAGACTGCTTCTGTAATTCTTGTAGATGGGACCTTGCCCCTTGTGAAACAAAGACCCCAGCATTATTGGGCTAAGAAGCACTTGACTCATTCCCAGAACTGGCTTCCACTCTGAGACAGTGCATTAGCTGAAATGATTTTCTATCTATTTGCCATCCTGGCTGAGTGGCTCTGGGCTCATAAGAGATGATATGTTTTTAATTCCATAATATTCTTCCCAGTTGATGAGTTTTTAATTTTTTAAATCTAGCTTCTTCTGCTGCTGTGATTAACAACAGTCTGTTGCTAGTCTACAGTCTATATATTAAGATTGCCCAGAAAAAATTAAAATTATTCTTTGCCCAATGGTATTATAGCGATCACCCCAGGTAAGAGGTCTTAGGTTCCATTTGTAAAATAGAGCAGAGAACTACCTCCTTTCCATCTTTCACAACATCAGAACTCATGAGGGTGAGTAGATGGAGATTTAGGGGATCCTTAGAAGGCAATGGAAATGTAAAGAATTATGGTTATTAAGCTAAAACAAGCGTGAAGAGCATGCACTCCACTCATGTGATGTTATTAGTGACACAGCAGTAGGGCAGTGGCTGGGCCAATGTATGTGCTCATAGATGAATCAGGTCTGATTTTATAACCATTCTGCAGAGAGACCTGGAATGCAGTGTATGTTGGATGAAGAGAGGAAGCCTCCTCAGGGGTTAGAGGATGTCATTGTGGTAGACTGCTACTTCAGGGATTCCAGTGAGCCCACATTCCAATAACCTTGTCTCTACAGAGCTTCCTCCCACCCAGACTGTCACTAGTTTTGGCCGATGGGCGTCAGGAAGCATATGAAAAGCCAAGCCTTGAGTTCACCTATTCTGCTGTAAGGAAGCCTGGGTGGTCATGTCGAGAAGCCTTTGTGGAGAAACACCCAAGCCTTTGGCCATGGCCCCACCTCAGCTCCCAGACAGTGGCTGCTGGCTCATACTGTGCCGGGGCCATGCGTCTCTGTCCTAGTACCCTAGTGGATATCACATGGGGCAGAACTGCCTGGTCAACTCGTACAGTCATGAGAAATGTAAGTGGTTGTTTTAGGGTGGGTCTTTTTTTTTTTTTTCTGAAACTATAGATTACTGAAGCACTCTTCTAATTCAATTGAATTGAATTAATTCAATTCAGTTACTATTTTTTGAGTGTTTACTTTGTGCAAAGCATGACTCTGGGAACTGCATGCCAACTCCCAGCAGAGGTGCCAGGCAACGGAGAACAGACAAAAATAGGGAAAGATGGAGGGCTCAGATGGAGTATTACCTAAGTCCCTGGCCCATCTAAAGGGGCAGATAAAATGATCAGCACAAGCCTCAAAGATTAAGATCTGCAGCTACAAATGGGCCATTTCCTGGACATCAAACCAGAAGTAGAAGCAGTTTTAAAGTGGGGGCAAAGCCCAAGGCAGGGTGTTAACACCAGAATTTAGGGATAGTTTTAAGGAAACTTGATGAGGCTGACAGGAGAGTCAGTCAAGATGCACACCCCTAGTGAGGCAATGTGAGCTCAGCATTGACCAGGACATCTGTGGAGCGTAAAGCTGCTCGGACTCAAGTTGTAGCTTCCTTTTGACCATTGCTGTGCTGGTGCAGCTGCCACTGGGCAATGTTCCAGGTGCCAGTGGGTGCAGCTTAGGGAGAAGTAGAAAAGTGTGGAGTGACCCCTCAACATTGAGGGAACTCAAGGCAGAAAGATGCTGAATTGTCCATCTTTCAAACGGGCATTAATTATACTGCTTAAGGATCTATAGGGAAACCCACGATATAAGAAGAGCTGGGTGTGGTCCCTATTCATTCATTTCAATCAATTAGCCTGTATTATTGGAAGCCCACTATATGCTGGGGACGGTTCTAGGCTCTGAGCATACAGTGGCAAAAAGAAGATGCATTCTCTTCTTCCCATAGACCTTACATTCTGTGGGAAAGGCAGATAATAAACTTTCAATCAAGCATCTAATGTAATGTCAGATAGTAAATGTGCTGTAGAGACAAATGAAGCAGGATAAACAGGTAGAGGGTAACAAGGAACTATTTGAGGTTGGACAAAAGGCTTTTCCAAAGTGCTGACATTTGAGCAGAGAGAGAGTCAGCCATACAAATCTGAGGGGTGAGGTGTAGGAAGTAAGAAACAGTAATGCAAAGGCCCTCAGGACAGCATGACTTTGTGTGTCCTTGAAGCATAGCAAAGAGGCCAGAGTGGATGGTGTGGAGTGGGCAAGAAGATGACATGTAGGACCGGGCGCAGTAGCTCACGCCTATAATCCCAGCACTTTGGGAGGCCGAGGCGGGCGGATCATGAGGTCAGGAGATTGAGACCATCCTGGCTAACACGGTGAAACCCTGTCTCTACGAAAAATACAAAAAATTAGCCGGGTGTGATGGCGGGCACCTGTAGTCCCAGCTACATGCTTTGATGTAAGATTCTGGAACTCTAGAAAGGTCTTTGCCAGAGAAATAACTTTGACATTCCTGCGTGAATAGATGGTATTTACAGCTATGATGAAGAAAAAGGATTTAGAGTGTAGAAAGAAAAGAGAAACAGACCTACGACTGTGATATTCCCAGGTCAGGAAGATGAGAAGGAACCTGCAAAGGGTCTGAGAAGTAGCTACCAGTGAGGTGGGAGGAGAACCAAGATCAAGCAGCCTCCCCGGACTAAAGTTGAGAGAAGTGGGTGGTTGCAGTGTTCAGACACAGAGAAAAACAGGATTGGAAAACGTGGAGGTCATTGGCAATTTTGATACAAAGGTTTCATTGAAGTGATGGGTGTGGAAGTCTGGCTGGAGTGGGTTCAGGGGAAAAGTGAACTTAAACTATCAGAGAGAGCAGAGAAATGAACCAATAGCTGGAGTATGGACACAATTTTACTTAAGAGGGAAGATATTTCAGGAAATTTGCATAATAGGAATAATCTATCAGAGAAGAAGCAATGACCAAGAAACAAGAAGAGAAACTTAGGGAACAAATGGAGGAGTTGTCTTTTTAGATAAAAGCATTTAACACCATTCACTCAAGCAACTTAACCTCCTCGTGCCTCAGTTTCCTTACCTGAGAAGTAGAAATGATCATTGTATCTATTACACACGATTGTGATGAGGATTAAGTGTATTAATGCATATAAAACACTTACAACTGTATGTGGACTAGGAAGCAATCAATGTTAGCCCTTTTTCTTCTTATTGTCATCCATTGTAACAATACAATGAAGGGAAGACACGTATCCTATGGAACCACAGGATACACGTGGATTTGGTGATGAGTGGATGAGAACATTTTCTCCCGTGAGCTTCTACTTTCCTAATGTTAAAGCAAGATCACCACGGAGAGGAGGGGTGGCAAGGAAAGGAGAGTGTAGTAGGATCTCGAAGCATGATGAGGACCTCCTGGGGCTCTGTTTTCGTAATGTTAAAGCAAGATCCATCAGCACATCCTTGTGTTTTTTTGCAACTATAGTCAGCTGCTCAGATGCAGGGGTTGGGGAAGTGGAGAGGCAGAATTAACTACATTTGGGGTTTTGACTAGTGAGGGTGACAGGGGAAGAGAAATTATGATAATGGGCCATGAAATCTAAACTAGATGGGAGGGAAGTGAGGATATTAGGAGAGGTCTGGACAGACAGTGGTCTGAAGGACCAAAGGATCAGAGGTCTCAGCAGAGCAAAGAATTTTTGGAGTGAGAACCTAGGGCAGGTGAGCCCAAAAGTAAGAGAGGCTCTGGTTAGAGAATGAAATGTTGGACATCAAGGTTTTAGAGCTGATCTGGTTTGAATAATGACAAGACAGACTATGACCATGAGATGGAAGGCTGGGATGGGGGCAGAATTAAGGAGGGGAAGGATCTGAGGGGCTCGGGGTTCGGGATGCTTGTCGATGTGAATGTTGATGTTGCCAAGAAGCAGGCAGGAATTGAGGGAGAGAGAAGGCAGTGGGATAGGTATAAGATCATTAACGCATTAGGGTGCATGGCTGCAAGTTGAATGACTGAAAAGAGGAGGAGTAGTGGCAGACAGCATAATCAGATGGCATTTTCTTCCAGGATCTGGGCTGTTTCCTGTTTTGTTTTGTTTGCTTTTGTTTTCTGGTGGAGAGAAGAAGTGGTCTGCAAGGAACAATGAGGAGCAAAGAAGGCACTTGTGCCACTCCAGGTCCAAGTGCATGGAGTATAGGAGAAACAAAGCAAGCCACAGCTTAAGAGGGCTGCAGGGGGTGCTGGGCGCGGTGGCTCACGCCTGTAATCCCAACACTTTGGGAGGCCAAGACGGGCGGATCACGAGGTCAGGAGATCGAGACCATCCTGGCTAACACGATGAAACCCCGTCTCTACTAAAAAAAATACAAAAATTAGCCGGGCGCGGTGGCGGGCGCCTGTAGTCCCAGCTACACGGGAGGCTGAGGCAGGAGAATGGCGTAAACCCGGGAGGCGGAGCTTGCAGTGAGTGCAGATCGCGCCACTGCACTCCAGCCTGGGCGACAGAGCGAGACTCCGCCTCAAAAAAAAAAAAAAAAAAAAAAAAAAAAAAAAAAAGAGGGCTGCAGGGAAAGCAGAGTCCTCTGGGGGCGCTGTGTTTCAGTTGCAGCAAGAAACAGGAGAGAGATGCGATGCAGTATTGTTAACTATAGATGCCCTGCTGGGGCAACAGAACGCCAGAACTTGTTCCTCTTATCTCACTGGAACTTTGTACCCATTAACAAATCCCTCCTCATCCTTCCTTTTAATGTTCTCATCATAAGAAAATGATACATGTTTAAGGTGATGAATATGCTGAATACTCTGATTTGATCATTACACAATTTATACATGTATGGAAAATGGCATTATACCCCATAGTATAATTATTATGTGTCAATTAAAAACAACATAAAGCCTAAAATAGGAGAAAGCAACGGGAGAGAGCTTTTATTGAAGCAGTTAAGAATATAGAGGATTTAGGCCAGACGCAGTGGCTCACGCTTGTATTCCCAGCACTTTGGGAGGCTGAGGCGGGCAGATCATGAGGTCAGGAGATCGAGACCATCCTGACTAACACAGTGAAACCCTGTCTCTACTAAAAATATAGAAAAAAAAATTTGGCTGGGCCTGGTGGTGGGCATATGTAGTCCCAGCTACTCGGGAGAATGGCGTCAATTCGGGAGGTGGAGCTTGCAGTGAGCCAAGATTTCACCACTGCACTCCAGCCTGGGCAACAGAGAGAGACTCCATCTCAAAAAAAATAATAAATAAAAGGATAGAGAGGATTTAAACTGATAAGAAACCAATGCTTTTATAGAGCTCAGCGCAGAGGTTTAGAGGATTGAAGAGGGCTGGGAACTTGGGTCAGATTAAGGGATGTGCAAAGAAGCCATATGGAGACAAAAGTCTAAGTATTGGTGGAAGACCCTGGAGGCTTGGACTTTGGGTGGGAAATGAGGTTAACAGGGACATAGGACATTAGGGGAAAGGTGCAGCTGGTTTCTTAGGGAGGGAATAGGAAAGTCCTCTGGAGCCTGCCATTTGCCTATTTAAAGCACCCAACAAGATACCCTGCAAATCTGCCCACACATCCTGGAGCTCAAGCATACAAGTATCAGCTGCAATTACCAGGTGACCAGGGGAAGAACCAAACAGAGCCAAAGATAATCACTGGAGACAAGAGAGTTTGAAGTGAAGTGTGGGTTGACAGAAGCTGAAATCAAATTATCACTCAGGTAGGTGGTACAACACCTTGTGACTGAATGTTCACTTAGTCCATTCATTTTGGGCAGTCAGACGCTGGGCACAAAAGTACTGGCTGATGTCAGTTGGAAGTCCAGGAGACAGGAGAATTCTCTGATGAAGAGCGCTGTTAAACTGACTGTGGCTGAGTCCCCTCCTACTCATTCATTCATTCAACAATCACAGACAAAATGAGCCACCTTTGTTAACACACTCTTTGGAATTAAGTTGCACAATGATCTTGTAATGGGCAGAGCATTCATTAAAGTTTACGGCAGTTACATCCCAGGATGTAACAGTGAGTTCTGTCAGAAGTAGAGTATAAAGGAAAGTTACTAGCGGAAACTAAGCATTAGGGCCAAACCCTTCTACATTTCCCTAGTCTTCAGTTCCTGATCGGGCATAACATACATCCCTATTAAGGCTGGAGAGAGATTCTAATTGCCAGGATTCTGCACCAAAATGCCAGTTTGGAGACAAGCTGCCCCCAGATTGTGTAGAACTGACAAGCTGCATTGCCATTTGGGAACCCAAGGTGCCAGATCCTTCCCTGGAGCTCCCTGGACTCTGGGGACAAGGGAGGATGCCTATTTCCAGGGGCTCCCACATGGCTTGTCAGGAAGGGCTTCTAATGACCGACCAGGCTTTGACTCTCAGGCTTTAGGGCCCACATGGAGCTGCACCTCCAGGTGAAAACATTCCAGGTCCTCAGTCCCAGCTGTGATAGTTGGATGCTGCAGACGGAGCCCTTCCCAGATGGAGAAAACATGTTTATCCGGAAAAAAAAAAAAAAAAAAAAGTGGGAAAGTTTAGGGTGTGTTTGGAAGAAAGGCAGGGAGTATAGTTATGTAGCCCACTAGGTCTATGAAGGACGATATAAGTCTGAATTTGATTCCAACAGCTTGGACCATGTGGCATATCTATTTGTAATTATTACACTCTCTGATTTTCTTCCTGGTGTGAGAGGAGTCCAGGTAGGCACTGGGAGGAAAAGTGTTGAGTTGCTTCAGTTTCAGCTGTGAAGTTAATTTTCAGGTCCACTGAACAGATCTCACAACAGTGCGGTTTTTTCGGTAGTGCGGTGTGCTTGGAACTGACCTAAATCACCCTTGGTGCCATATCCACACCCATTCTGAACCAGGGCAGAGTGGGATCCCTCTTTTTATCCATGGTGAGGTCTGAATGGCAGTAGGTTCTTGGCTTTTTTTCAGAGCCAGGATGACATAAATGGAACTATCATTAGATGGGGAGAGAAATGGCAGAGAATGTAGAAATGTAAGGAAAGGCAAATGGAAAAGAAGTAAGTGACTCTAAAGGTTTTCAAGCTATTTTTAGCAGCAGAACTCTTTTTCCCCAGTGAAATCTTAGGCAGAAGCTCTCTTAGTACATCTGCATTGCTATGAAGGAATACCTGAGGCTGGGTAATTTATAGAGAAAAGAGGTTTGTTTGGCTTGTGGTTCTGCATGCTGTACAGGTAGCATGGTGCCAGCATCCACTTCCGGGGAGGGCTTCAGCCTGCTTCCACTCATGGTGGAAAGCAAAGGGGAGGCAGCATGTGCAGAGATCACATGATGACAGAGAGAGGAAGTGAGAGAGAAGTAGGGGGAAGGTGCCAGGCTCTTTTTAACAAGCAGCTCTCATGGGAACTAATAGAGCGAGAACTCACTCATGACCTTGGGGATGGTACCAAGTCATTCAGGAGACATCTGCCCCTGTGGACCCAAACATTTCCCACCAGGCCCCACTTCCAACATGGGGGATCAAATTTCAACATGATCCTTGGAGGAGACAAGTATCCAGACTATATTAGGAACCCAGTACTGGGTGGATGAAGACAGTAGCTCTGCCTCCTCCCCTAGCCCAGTAAACCCCTACTGTCACTCAGGCAGCAGCCTCAGAGGGGTCTCAGTCCACCCATAGCATTGTCAATACCCCACTAATTTTCCCCTTAGTGAACAGAGGAAAACTTTTAGAATTTTAAGCTTTAAAATCCTATGATTTATTCATCCTTAAACAGAAAGGAAATTCTGACACATGTCATACCATGGATGAACCTTGAGGACATTATGTGAAGTGAAATAAGCCAGTCATAAAAAGGCAAATCCTGTATGATTCTACTAGTATGAGGTCTAGAGTAGTCAGGTTCATAGAGACAGAAAGTAAAATGGTGGTCTGTGGGAGGGGGAATGGGGAGTTGGTGTTAAATGGGTGTGAGTTTCTGTTTGGGATGATGAATGAGTTCTGGAGATGGATGGTGCGGATGGTCGCACCACAATGTGAATGTACTTAATGCCACTGAACTGTACACACAAAAAATAATGAATGTGGCAAATTCTATGGCATGTATGTTTTCCCATCATATAATAAGGCAAAATTCTATAATTAAGAGCTAGTGAAAAATACACGGGAGAAACAGCCACAGTATCACTTGAAGTTTTCCTTCTGGTGACATTTTCAAAACTGAAACTGACATCCCAGGCAATCATCTTTTTGCTGAAGAAGACCAGCCTCCTCTAAAGCTTCCAGAATAGCCTGGTTGAAAACAGAAACAGAGAAAACTCTAAGTACCATGTGTGAAGAGACCCGTGAACACCACGGTTCATCCATTTGTTCTCTGTATCCTGCCTTGGTGGTTCCTCCTCCTGAACCGAGCCATACATCCGAAGTGACATGGGAAAGGTGTCTGGTACACACTGGGAAAGAATTGACTACAGAAGGAGCAAGTTCACACTCAAAGAAGTTCCAGGCCCCAAACTACCATGAAGATAAGAGGAGGGAGAGGTCAATTAGGCCTGGATCATGATGAGGGAAGGTTTCCAGAAGAGAAAAGAGAAGGTGTCCAGCCTGCATTGTGTGCCAGACACTTATTACAGATGTCAAGGGATTTGAAGTAGGCCCCAAAGCATGAAGAGAGTTTTGGCAGATTGTCCTCTTTATTAAACCAAACGTGCATGTAATTTTGTTGTCAGTATTGATTTGTTTTGTGAAAGCCTTTTTTTTCATAAAATATGAGCCACAGTAAAACTCAGCTGAGCCTAGATTGACTTCTCAGGTATTCCAATGTAGTGAAATCTGAATTACATATGAACATGGTGCTCGGTCATCAGGATGCAGGGGAGCCCAGGGGCCCAGGAGGTTGATGGCGGTGACTGAGCCAGGTGGAGCTGGGCTAGCAAGGAATCACCTGGGAGGCAAATGCTGAGCTGTGTCCAAATAGGGAAGGATGGGGATTGGCAGGGAGAGGCTTGGGGAACAGCCATTTGACATGGAGAAAATGACCCTGAAAAGAGGTGATGCTACAAATCCTCCTCTGCCAAGGGAAACTAATCATCTTCCCTTAAAAATGACTCTTCAGGGAATCTTCAGGTAGAGTGATTGGTAAGCTAGAAACCAGATGAATAACAACATTTCAGGCCAAGCAACTTTATTTTAGCTTCATGCTTGTCCTCTTTAGCACCCAACATGCCTGTCAATGGCTCCCAGCCCCTCTTTCTGCAGCTCAGGGAGAGACTCCAGGGAGCTTATGAGCTAGAAGCAAACCAAATTGACTAGCCATTTGAGTTTCTCAAAGAAACTCCAAGCCTAAACCCAGGCCAGATCCGTTCCACAGAACACTAAGGGAATTAGGCACACCAGCATTAGGTATGTACAGTCCTTAGTGACAAGTGAGACTCCAGGGTCCTGGGGAACCAGCCACGTCTAGGCCCAAGAGAGTGAGAGGAGCAACCACTGAGTTTGTCTCTGGACAAAGTTGTGAAGAAGGCAGGGCTCATTCTAGTGATCTCTTGACCACTTTGCTCCTCCTAGCCTGACCAACCACCCCTATATAGCGGGGACTTTCATGTTTTTAGCACTGAAAGTTCTGCATTCAAGGAACCCCTCAGATCCAGAAAAACGAGGACAGTTGGCCACCCTACCTCCTCCTGAATTCCAGAAGCCTCCTTCTGTGAGCTCAGAAACGCGCCCTCCCCAGGTGTCTTGGGGCCCCTGCCTGGTAGGGCTTTTGCCCTGGACATTTCTACAATGCCCACCTCTATCAAAACACACCTGTCTTCTATGCCATTTAAAAAAGATGCCCCCAAATCCAATAAAAATATGGTTCGAAAACCCTAATACCAACAAGGCTGAGGAAGTCATAATAATATAAATGGGTAGAATGGTCAAAGTTGTTTCATAAAAGCACCTTACATTGTGTTCTTTCGACATTCTCTGTTTGCATTTTAAGCTTGTATGACTGCTTGTCACTTCCTACAAGGTGATGTCTTCCTCATCTTCAGTGCAATAAACAGTGCATGTGCAGGGACAGAGAGTGGACGCATGAGCTCCACGTTGGGGAGATGGCAGAGAGGAGTAGGAACTACCCCAGCAGAGAATTCCATTCTGTGGAAAGGAGTTCCTGCAGCCCAGTGCCTGCCATTGTTGCATGTAGGAGCACGCACCCAGGGTGACCAGATTTGCTGATTCTTTGAGGTCAGGTGGAATTTGAAAATGTTATGTGAAATCCGCTTTATGTGGTAATGCACAATTGAATATATATATTTTTAAAAATATACAATGTGGCTCAACTCTGTGGGGGAAAACCAAAAAATGTCCGTGGGTCATACTTAGGTCACAGGCTGCCCGTTTGTACCATGTGGATTAAACTCCACAGCAATTATTAAAATTTTCCTCTCTCCCCAATCCTAAATTGTGATACTGACATCTTGACATTTTAAGTCCTGTCTACAGACACCTGCTGGTTTTCAGAAAGGGTCCCCACGGCAATCCTGAGGAGGCAAAGCTGCAGCCCTCACGATCCCTCGGGCTCTCCCCACATTGCTGCTCCCCACATTCTGCCAGGCATGGTCCGGCTCATGCCTACATCCCTGGAGCAAGCCTCCCCTTTCATCCCCCCAGTCCTTCAACAGCTATCAAAGGAACAAAAGAATGAGCAATGAGTCAACCACCTTGTCAGGCGGGAGATGCTGTCACTAACCATCCCATCTCACCGTCTCCTAATGATTCTCAAGAGCCATGCCATGGAGTGGGGCCCAGCCTACTTGAGATGAGAACCATCCTTCTCTTACTGAACAGGCGGCAGCATGCTTCTGGGGTAATGGCCCAGAGAGCTGCCTCAACAGGCATGAGCAGAGACACTATTTGAGGACACAGCTATTAATGTAGGGTGGGGAGGCAGTCTTATTTGCATATTTAAAAATTTTGGCTTAAGCTAGGAAAAGATGAAGGGGATGAAAAGAAAACTCTGCACTTAAATACAGTCAAAAGAATTCCTCGTTGAAATGATGTACAGTTAATGAAGAAGGCGCTATGTCCTCTAGCAAAAATAGTAGTAATAATAATAATAAAATCTCAGTTTGGGATTGCTCAACTAATGGGCCAGCGTGATAGGCTAAACACCTGCAGATGCTTTGTAAAAATAATAATTAAAAACTCATTTCAAAGATATTATCATAATAGAAAGGATTATCTTATTAGGCTGTGTTGACTGGGATCTGTGTTTTATTAGTGGGAGCCAATAGTTACATCATGATATTTAATGAGTTAGATGTGAGAAGCAGGGATCCGCTCCCTGTGGTTGTTAATCCATTCCTATATCTGCACATCACTTTTGTTCTTAAGAGGCTAAAACCTTCTGCCAACATTATCATAGTGGTCTGGAAAAGATGACCCTGTTGTGTGGTCAGCCGTCTTGGAAGACAGAGCCCTTCCCTTACGTATCTAGAGAGACAAAGCACAGAGACTCTTATTCCAGTGGCAAGCTCTGGCAGGCACAGAGAGCAGCCTAGGTATCTTCTTGGAGGTTCACAGTCTACTCAGTCCTGCAGGCTGCCATTCGAGGAGCAGTGGCCCGCTTATTCCTGAAAGTAGACTGGGCGACTGCCCATCATTTTGTCAGGTGTCCCCTTCAATTTAGGCTTCCTTCGTCAATCCCATTGAACACATCAGCTTCTCTCCATAGAAGTTATTACACAAAATTCATTCCTGACAAACTTGATCCTCTCTTGGTATTTTTTAAATGCTATATAATTCTCTCACTTGCAAACAGCCTAATGTATCTGTCATATCTGTGACAGGTGATGGCCTGAGGGGATCAAATATTCCAAGATCTATTGAAGTCAGTGAATGTTTCTGCATGAATAGTTTTGCATTTTAAGCCACAATGACTGGAAAATTGAGCAACTGATAAATTGGACATCAGATGAACAACAATATATTGGGTCAAGCAACCCCAATTTTATGTTGGTTTCCCTCACGACAACCCAGTTTGAGAATGAACCAGGAAGGCCTTGGGCTCTGCTTTAATCTGGAATAGGTCTTGAAAATGAACTTGGCTTTATTTCTGGTCTAGTATGCAGGCTCAAGTGTGCATGTGCATATACACCACACACACCCCCCAGACATGACACATATACACAAACAGCATACTCATACCATACAACACATACATCACATACAAACACAACACACCCACCATACACACAAACAAAAACAAGCATGCACACCACATGCATGGACTAAAACTGCTGTCCACAGGGAGGAACTGCTTGCTGTCTTTCCAGGAAAGGCATATGTCCTCTTTTAAGGCATTTCAATTGGTTAAAGTCCACCCAAGATAATCTCCCTAATTTAAAGTCAACTGATTAAGGACTTTATTTATATCTGCAAAGTCCCTTCACAGAAACACCTAGGAGAAAGTGTGCGCATGCTGCAGAATGCCTGCGGCTTCCCTTCCAACTTATATGAGAGAGTATCTGGTATAGCCCACCCCTCCCACATACTGGGAAATTCTGGGGAATTAGCTTAGCTGAATTAACAAACCACAAAGCCATCATAACAGCATAACACACACACACACACACCCCAACACACACACACACACCCCACATACAATGAAACAAGAAATAGCACAAGCAATGGGGCAACCAAATAAATGGAGCCTCACACACCCCACACAATGAAATAAGAAATAGCACAGGCAATGGGACAACCAAATAAATGGAGCCTAGAATAGATGAATATGTATGTGCACACATGTGCATTTGTGATCTAGTTTCCTCTGGCCCTTGATGGACCAGTGGTCCCCTCAGTCTATGACTGAGAAGAAGGACAGAAAGAAGTACTGCTGTTCTGGCCAGTCTCAAAAGACAAAAGATGCCCCCTGAATTCCAGCTTGACCATACGAGATCCTTGCTTATAGGTAGCAGATGGTTGTCATTTTGTACAACAACAATCAATAAAATACATAGTCAACTATATTGAAAATGTCCCCAGTGGCCCCACTGGGCATGGTCTGACCAACCAAGCATGAATTTTCAAGAAAACTGAGTCTCTTTTTGATTAGAGCATGTTCACTTTGGGCCAAGGGCAGTGGCTCACGCCCATAATCCCAGCACTTTGGGAGGCCGAGGCAGGTGGATCATGAGGTCAGGAGTTCAAGACCAGCCTGGCCAAGATAGTGAAACCCCGTCTCTACTAAAAATACAAAAATTAGCCTGATGTGGTGGCAGGCGCCTGTAATCCCAGCTACTCGGGAGGCTGAGGCAGAGAATTAGTTGAACCCGGGAGGCGGAGATTGCAGTAAGCTGAGATCGCGCCGCAGCACTCCAGCCTGGGCAACAGACACTCTGTCTCAAAAATAAAAAATAAAAATAAAAATAAAACACCCTGTCTCTACTAAAAAAAAATACAAAAAAATTAGCCAGGCGTGGTGGCAGGCACCTGTATTCCCAGCTACTCGGGAGGCTGAGGCAGGAGAATGGCGTGAACCCAGGAGGTGCAGCTTGCAGTGAGCCGAGATCGCACCACTGCACTCCAGCTTGGGCAACAGAGTGAGACTCCGTCTCAAAAAACAAAAAACAAAAAACAAAAAACAAAAAAAGAAAAAGACCATGTTCACCTTGATTTTTCTGTCAGGCCAGGGTTGGACTGTTTTTCTTCTATTAATAGGGCTCTGCTGTTGATACCAAGGGTTGTTGAAACTCAGCTCATGCTGAAACTCACATCTAAAGACCAACACTGACTTTCAGGTATTTCATAGTGCATGGCTCCTATTGCATGATTGAACACCACTGCATTCTTTGAATGAGTAACTCTATCAGGTCATGGATCTCAAGTAAAACAGCCAAAAAAGGTGAGGGGTAGGGGAAAGAAACCGTGGCTTCTTGGGATAATTATTTCTTTGCATGCATTGAGTATTCTTAGTGAGAAAGTGTGGTGGGCATTACTTCTCTGCCTACTCTCGAGTTTTTGAAGCTCACCCTAACCTAATTAAGTGTCTGTTTGCCCTTAGGCCTGGCACATTCACTAGATGAGGCAACAGCTGCAACACTGCCAAAAGCTACAGGAAGGGTGAAATATTTGCTGGTTGCTGCTATTTTCAGCCTTGCCAGAATCAACAATGATGGTCTTAGGCATTATCAGCTCATTTAAAAAATGTATCCTGAGAGATGCTGGTATGCTCCTCCTGAGAAACACACATCAATTCTCATGGCCCCAAAGCAGTGGGATGGGCTTGTTAAAGAGTTCCAGTGGGAGAAGGTGTTGGAAACTGATCTATTCCAACTCAGTTAAACAGGGAGGTGTGGAGAGGGTGCATGTTTGGTCCTAGTTGGGTAAAGTACACAAAAACAATGCCCTCGGCCTTCAGTGTACACTGGTGCCACCTGTAGGAATTCATTTAAATGCAGGTTTCTGGGGCACACCCAGAGATTTTGACTTAAGTTTTGGGGGACATAGGAATATACTTCTTTTTTTTGAGACAGAGTCTCACTCTATTGCCAACCTCCACCTCCCAGGTTCAAGTGATTCTCCTGCCTCAGTCTCCCAAGTAGCTGGGACTACAGGCGTGCACCAGCTATTTTTTGTATTTTTAGTAGAGACGGGGTTTCTCCATGTTGTCCAGGATGGTCTCGATCTCTCGACCTCAGGATCCACCTGCCTTGGCCTCCCAAAGTGCTGGGATTACAGGCGTGAGCCTCTGCGTCCAGCCAGAATATACATTTTTGTGAGTATTTTACAATGTGATTCCAATGAAGGTGGTTTTAAGAGGCACTAGTGTAAAGAAGAGATTTAGAATCTTGAATAGAATCTTGAAAAGCTGTTTTAATTTTATATATAGTTTTAAAATTTAGCAAGGGGGGCAGGACCCATGGAAGCAAGCTATAAAATCTCATTGAAAAACACAAAACCAGAGCCAAAATGAACTGGGAGATTTACCTTGTGCCCAATGGGAGAACTTACCATTGAAAAACAATCTCCCTTAGTGAATTTGTATTTTCAACGTAATCTCAATCAGAATGCCAATGCATTTGGTGTTTTCTGGAACTAGTTTGGAGGGGTGGGGAACATACCTTACCAGATAAAACTATAATAACCCTAATCAAAATAGTAAGGGGTTGACAAAGAAATGGATGATTAGATCAATAAACTAGAACAGAAAGACAAGGAAGAATACCAAGAATATATAATCAATGTGACATTATTTTTAGTGAGAAAAAAGGTGTTTAATTGTTTATCTGTCAGGAATAAAATATAGTAGATTTCAATTTCACTCCATGTGCAAAAACAAACCTAAGATAAATGAAAGATCTAAATGCAGCAATCAACCAATGAAAGAATCAGAAAATGTAGGCAAATATTTGTACAACCCTGGGATGAATAAAACATTCTTACACATGACAGGAAATTCAAGATTTATAAAGAAAATATAGGACATATATAATTATACGAATTTAAAATATTCTGTATAATGAAAGATATCATAGATAAAGCCAAAAATCAAATAGTAGGAAACATTATTGAACACACATATGGCAACCAAAGAGTTAATATTCTTCATAGTCAAAGCCTTCTAAATATTGATGCAAAAAGGACAAATAATGCAATAAAAAATGGGCAAACTTTAAAAAACTACTAGGTAAAATTTAAAATTTGTAATGATGTCTGTCACTGTTAAGGTTGTGGAAAAATTAGTACCTGCTTACATCGGTGAAGGAGGTACAAACTTTGGCTCCTTGGCAGTATTTGTGTATGTTACAGAAATAAGAGTGACAAAAGACAAAAGGAAAATAGCTAGATGCTTATTGCAACTTTATATATTGAGTTTCAGGAAAGAAAGAGGGAGTAGGGAGACAGGGAAGAAAGTGAGAACTACAGATACAATCTTAAGCCCCCCAACCAACAGGACAGACCCTCTATCGCCCAAGGGGACCCTAGAAAAACCTTAAAAACATGATGGGGTGGGAGGTCAGACACACCTCATTAAGTACCTTTCTTTTAGCAATTTAGCCACAACTGACCAGCATTAATGTTAAAATAGAGATCACAGGACTTACAGAATGAACTCTCTGTGGCATACCTTCCTGTCTCACCTTTCCTCCTTCACAGCGCTTGCTCATGGCCTCTGCCGGAGGCTACACTTCCCAGCCTGTCAGGATGGCCACCCTAGAGGCTCTAAGCCTTTATAAGAAATAAAATCCCCTTTCTAAATATATAAATTGTGTGATTTTTTAGTTGACAGAAGGAATAAGAAAAAGGAGGGAAGGTAAAATGTACACACACACACACAAGGAAAGAAAAAGAAAAAGAAACAACTGGAATATTCCTCAAGAAGAAAATGGTTGAGTTAATTATGTTACATCCAAATAATGGCTGTTGTGCAGCTTCTGAAAATAGATCTGCATACATTAACCAAGAGGAATATCCATGATATGTATTTATTGAAAAAAGAACACTTCCATATTGCGCATGTGGAATACATTATGCTTTGGGCAAAAGAGGCAGAAAAAGAGAGAGAGAGGGAGGGAGGGAAAGGAACAGAGGGAGATTCGTATACATTCCATTGGGAAAGGATGAAATTGAAGGGGAAACAGGTGAGATTAATAACCTTTGACTTGGTTAACTTTAGATGATAGGCCCCATGTATTAAGATACTTTTGTCAAATTATAACATGGTTAAACAAGGCTGACCAGGATAGAGAGGGGCCTGAAAGCCATGGTGCCTTCTCCATAGATGTGTGAGAATGGAGAGAGAGAGAGAATACAAAGAAAACACATAATAAACACTCAATCTTATATAGGATTCAAGTAACTACAAGTTTTGCCTGGAGAAGAGGTGATAATTCGAGCTTCAAACATGAGAAGAGACAGTATTAGAGTCTGTCCTCTGTCAATATTGAGTGGTGGCTGCTGGAAAGTAGGTTGCAGGTGGAAAAAAGAGAGGATTCCCAAACCCATGGAGAGGCCCTACCATGTGCCTCAGTCACCCTAACAGTCTTCCTCCGGGCTGTAGCCTGGGAGGTAGGTCCAGCCTGCTTCTAGGGCTCCTTCCAAGTCAAGTGTCACATTCAGGGTACAAGTCAAAATTAGTTGGCCAATTGGAAAATGGATCAAAGATTCCTCCCATACTTACTCATTCCGCTTGTAGTCAATCAGGGTCAAGAAAGGAGAATTAGAAGGATTCATCAGTGATTTCATGGCAAGATTTTGTGACACTTCGAATGGCAATTTTTACTGATGGTGACCTAGTTAGCACATACTGTATGATGGTGGATGGCAAAACCTCAATCTTACATGCATCGGTTTTATTATCAAAAGTCCAAAAGAATTTTGTTAATTGGGGGAGTTTGCCACCAAAAGGCTCATGAAAACGTAGCCTTAGAAAGAGTCTGGGGGGTGTTTATCTCCCACAATAGGAAAGCACTAGAGAAACAGTGTGGTTACGGGTGGATGACATGTGTCTGTGTCGCATGGATCTGCCTTATCTTCTCTAGAAGCTGGAAAACATAACACAATGAGGTAGAGTGGGAAGAGTGGCAATTTTTAGGATCAGTTCAAGCGCTGGCTCTGCAATAGGTTAGTGAGACACAATGAGTGAGTTGTCTACCTCTCCAAGCCTCAGTTTCCTTATCTGCAAAACAGGAGCAATGCTAGATTACAAAGAAAAAAGGATACAATAAACACATCCAATTCCTAGGCCATAAATAGGCACTTACTAACATTAGTTTCTTCCTACTCTCTTTTTTGATAGTGCGTTTCTGCCCACCACTATTTTCTCAGGAAATCAAAGTGGAAGATTGCAATTGCTCTGTCTGACCCCAATCTACTCTTTCCTGCGCGCTTCTTGTTGTCCTTGAGTGAGCCAGGCTTCTTCAGGGAAGCAGTGATGCGGTGCAGAAGGAACACATGCGTGCATTGCTGATGTACATTCTGTGGGAGAGACAGACGTGAGGCTATCTTTGGATTTCCATGGCTTTTATAATTGGGGTAGTCATACATCATTTACACTCACATAAAGATCCTGTTTTTAGTTTAGAAAGGGTTGTTTTAACATTTTTTTTTCCATCGTTACACAAGTAAAGCATATTTTTGGTTGAAAAATTTTAAACTACCAAAAAGCTGATAGGAGGAAATGAAATCCATCTATAATTATACCACCTAGAGAGAACTGCTTTTAATGTTTAGGTAGACATCATTTGAGATCTATATATATAGATAGAAATGTAGACACTTAAATAGGTATCTAGGTATTTAAATAGGTATATAATAATGTCTTCAGTAGATCAAAATAGATAAATAGTATATTAAAGTATCTGATAGGTATTT
Source organism: Theropithecus gelada (assembly GCF_003255815.1). Classification (NCBI taxonomy): domain Eukaryota; kingdom Metazoa; phylum Chordata; class Mammalia; order Primates; family Cercopithecidae; genus Theropithecus; species Theropithecus gelada. The sequence continues at coordinate 206,702,094 of NC_037668.1, read as the reverse complement.
TAAATAGATACATAATGATAAATATATTTTATTTAAGATATAAATAGGTATCTAATAGCTATATTATACCTAACTAGGTATATAAAGATGTCTGCTGTAGTAATATACTTGTGCTATTTGGAATGCATGCTGATTTAAAATTACTGCAAAAAGAAAGTGCAGACAACTTTGCCTCTGGGAAAATGTAATCTTAATGATACATGCACCTATTCTGTCTCCATTCAGTGCCTAATGTGGGTGATGACTGTGAATAAGGACATAAGGGAAATATCACCGTATGGTCTTTCAGAGGCCTGAGGAAGTAGGATTTCAAGCAACAGTTTATGGTCTTCTTCTTCTTGTTTTTTTTTTTGAGACGGAGTTTCCGCCTGTCGCCCAGGTTGGAGTGCAATGGCGTGATCTCAGCTCACTACAATCTCCACCTCCCAGGTTCAAACGATTCTCCTGCCTCCGCCTCCCAAGTAGTAGGGATTACAGGTGCCAGCCACCACGCCTGGCTAATTTGTGTATTTTTAGTAGAGGTGGGGTTTCATCATGTTGGCCAGGCTGGTCTTGAACTCCTAACCTCGAGATCTGCCTGCCTTGGCCTCCCAAAGTGCTGGGATTACAGGCGTGAGCCACCACGCCCGGCACAGTTTATGGTCTTCTTATTGCAGGTCTGTAAGCAACAACTTCCTTCCTGGCTCTCTAGACTCTCTAGAAGAAAGAGCAAAATTTCAGTGTTCCCTACGCGTGTTTAAGTGCATATGACAGCCCAAGAGATGTGAAGAATACCATGGAGAGTGCCAGGGGCCCATCTGCCTCCAAGCATGTTGAGATGGTTGACAGCAAGGAATAAGCATTTGCAAGACGGATAGACAAATAAAATACCATGACAACATGGAGTAAGTCTGGATAGAGACACTGTCATTGATAAATAAGACCGCCTGGTTCATAGAGTCCCTTGGAGCCTAACCACAAGATGGACCTTAGAGATCAGAATAATTAAGTGTCCGTTTTTTGTGACTAATGATAAGATGGCATATGGGCATATATCCTGTGGGATGAATATTTTATATACTTAACCTTATTAAAACAGCCTGGGTGAGTAGATTTCTTCAGGCAGTTTTAAAGCATTATGCTATCTCCAGGAAAGCAAACGTCTCTGGCTATTGTGTGAGCAGATGGGAAGTGCTGAGAAAATCTGGAGATCAGACTCTTTGGCAACCATAGCACCCTATTAAATTGGTTTGTACAATGATGGATACCCACAATAAACTAACAAGGTGGTTTCTGAAGTTGCCAGAATTTTCTCTTTTTTGTATTTCAATTATAAAAGGAGTAAAAATAATCTGTACATTTGTCTTTGGGTATATACTATAAAGGTGAGAGAAAAGATAAGGGAACTCAAAGATTTTCTTAATTCTAAGGCCACCCTTGCCCGGATTACAAGCACCCCTTTTATCGGCCCTTTGCTACCTAGCCATTCTGCTAGCTCATACTCAAGGAGATTGTGATATATCCAGAATCCAACTTCAGAAACCAGTCGATCATTTAATTCTTATTAATTATAAGAACAGAACCATGTCATTCTGTATCTTCTTAAAGACAGAAACTGCTTTAGAACAAAATTTATCCATGTTTAGAACTTAATTCAGACAGATTTCTAATGTTTAACTATCTAACTATGTAGTTTGTCAAAGATATCAAAAGTTGCTAATAAGATCTAACATGTTCAATACCATTCTATTCCATTACAAAGCCAAACTTTGATGGAAGTCAAAGCCCTGTTCAAGACGTTTCACTGAGCAGACAACTTCAAATCAGTTCATTGATTGTTCTACATTTCAATCAAGCTGTTAATTTAACTTGACTGATCCTTCCAAGTGATCATTTATATTGGAATGAGCTGTTTAGGAGGGTGGTGCAAACACAGCTTAAAAGCCTTCACAAATAGTAGAGTTGTGTTGTTGGTGGTGGTGTTGGTTGGTTGGTTTCATTTTGTTTTGTTTTTGAGACAGGGTTTCACTCTGTCACCCAGGCTGAGTGCAGTGGCACAATCACAGCACACGACAGCCTCGACCTCCTGGGCTTGACCAATCCTCCCACCTCAGCCTCCTGAGTGGCTGGGACTACAGGCTTGCATCACTATGCCTAGGTCATTTTAAAACAAATTTTTTTTTCTTTTTTTTTTTTTTGGAGACAGAGCCTTGCTCTGTTGCCCAGGCTGGAGTGCAGTGGCACAATCTTGGCCCACTGTAGCCTCAACCGCCTGGGCTCAGGTGATTATCCCACCCCAACCCCTTGAGTAGCTGTGATTACAGGCATACACTACCACGCTTGGTTAATTTTTTTTTATTTTTAGTAGAGTGGGGGTTTATCTATGTTGCCCAGGTGGTCTCAAACTCCTGGACTCATGCAATCCGCCCACCTCAGCCTCCCGGAGTGCTGAAATTACAGGTGTGAGCCACTACACGTGGCCTAGTAGTTTTTAGAGGCCCCAGGGTGGCTTCCTAAACGATTGTGACCTTACTACATTTTATATACAACTTAGCAAAGCACGAACTCTCAGCTCTATTCCAGCTTCACAGAGCGCCAAGAAGGAGATTGTTGCTTAAATATTTGCAAGCGAAAGTTTAAAAGACCATGCAGTGTTGTTAAAATCCAACTCTCCCTGTTTCTGAGAGTTGAACCTCTGACACTTCGGCAGGTGTGGTCAATGAAAAGGATCTGCATTCAACGTGGAGAGAACAGAATTCTTGTGCTACTGGAAATCTTAAACATTAAACAATTATAAATTAAGCAGAGATTCGGCTTTTTTGGAAGAATAACATTCTTACATAGAAAATTCCTTTATTGGCCATCTAGGTATATTCCCTGGCTTGTTTAAGTAAAATCGACCTTGCGCCATTCTGCACCGACACCAACTCTGCCCAGCGGTCACCAATCACCATTAGAACAAGGCTTAGGAGTCGGAGATTTCACACATTTTTCTGTTATCCTTGAGCGTCCCTGGGCATTTTCGGTGGATAGCCACGAGGAGCAAAACATCAATTTGCCACTGTATAAACTGCCAAATAAGAATCATGACATTGTACCCAGCCTGTTTGTGAAGATGCCCACAAACCCTATAGAGATTCTGCCAGCCACCTTGGGCCGCTGGTCTCCAACCCGCCTTCAGATTGTTCTCTCCCCGCTGGCTGGAACCAGGTAATTCTCACTGCAGGCTCAGCCATGTGCTTTGTCCCTGGAATCAATTTTGGTTTGAGGCAGGAGGCATTAGGCCAGTTCCTAAGGTGATATTCAAAGGATATACACATATACACACATATATATACACGCACACACACGACACACCCATACACACACATACGTATGTTGTTGCTGTTGCTGCTACTTTGACCTGATGTGGGAACCCCGTTTCTCTAACGAAGCTTCACTCCTGGGCCTCGCTTGTAGGTTCTGGTCTAGGATCCCAGCACACTGCTGATTCTGGGTTTCTACTTATATCATCTCTGTCCCGTTTCTGGGACAAGAGCCCTGCAGCCTATTGACAGATGTCTGCTATACTGACTATCATTCAAAAAGACTGTGTACTGCACACTCTGGAGCACCCGCTCTTTGTGAGAACTTCTTATTGGAAGACATTATTATGTCTTTCTGTTGCCATTTTGAACCTTTGGCTCACACTGAGCATGGATGTCTGTATTGACTGGACACTTTGCTTTCTCATCATACCACCGTTTCCCAGCACCCTCTCATCTGGGTGCTCAGGTGGGTCTTGGCCATTTCCCACTTTCCAGAAATATTTTAGAAATTACTAAGAACTCACTGGGAGTAAGAGTTGCCAGGTTTAGTAAATAAAAGTACAGGATGCCCAGTTAAATTTGAACTTCAGCTAAACAATGAATAAGGTTTTAATATAAGTATATCCCATACAATTATAAAAAGCTCTTCCTTTTTTATGTGAAATATAAATTTACCCAGGTGTCCTGTGATTGACTCGGCAGCTCTATTTGAAATGCCATATTCAGTTCACAGATGCCTTTTGAAGATTGCAGCCTCTGGGGTCTGTTTTACTACTAAAAGCTTAATGCTTGGGGCCATTCACTCCACCACGTTGCTCACGCCTCCTCCAGGAAGAACACAGTTGGCTCTGGCCAGCAGCCACCTCTATGCTGTGCAGAAATCTTGCTCTTCAAAGCTTTTCTTGCTATTGGATATGTGGAGTTCTTTGAAGTTGGTAAGACTGAAGTTCTTTGTCTGGAGGGACCACTGTCCACTGTATTTGCAAATTTCTTAAGGATTCCCTCTGCTCAAGGAATTCTAACAGTATCCAGTCTCCTGTGCTGCCTGTCTGGGCTTCAGCGTGTTGGGAAAAGCAGTGCTTAGCTCTCTTTCTCACTTTGGACAGAATGTGACCATTCCTCAGTCACTCAGTCTGAAACCTCCCTTGCCCTTCTCTCTTGTGTTTCATCTTCTCTGGCCCCTTTCCACAGCCCTCATCTCTGTTCAGCCCTAGTCGGTCCCACAGGCAATTGTATTTGTGATTCTACTTCTCCAAAGTCTTTCTAATTCTCAGCTCTTTCGGAAATTGCAATTACCTGGGGAGGTTTGAGAAAATAGCTGTGCCTGGTCCGTATCCCCAAAGATACTTTTTAATTGGTATACAGTAGCTGCAGGCATTGATAGCTGCAAAGGTTCACCAGGTGATTCTACTACCATTCAGTGGAGTCTGGCCCCTGCTTTAGGACTTTCCTTCAGGACTGAGGACTCCCTGGTGCAGCTGCAGTCCAGGTGTGGGGGCAGCAGGCTGACTTGGTGTATTCAGGGGCCACATTCACCCCAGAACATTATTATCCTTCCCCAGTGCCATTGCAAGTGATTTCCTACAATACTGTCAAATGTCCTCAAATCCTTCCCAACAGAACAAAAGCAGAAAATTATAAAATTACAGTCCTTTTGGATTATTTTCTGTAAATCTCATTGTAATTTGGGTACAATTGTTCGAATTTTTTGTATGAGCTAAACAATCCATATCTCCATCCCCAATTAAAACTGAGCTTGCATATTCAGTACAGAACGCGAAATGAAATACATAATTGCATAGTAATCATTTTATTCTCAACTATATTCAATTACATGTGAAGATAAAATCTTCATAGCTCCATTCACAGTCCCCGATTGTACTTATCTTCTATTTTGCCCTCCCTCCCTCACTTTGATGCTCTCTTTCTGCCATTTTCAAACATTTCCCTTCAAAATGGTTTGAAAGAAAGTTTCTGGAGTGATGACCTGCTCCTACCCCAACTGTTCTCTTGAGTCTATTTGCTAACTATGATTTAAAATCATTCTCTTTCTCCCTATCTGCTTTTTTTTTTCTTTCAGTTAAAAAGGGTCCAGTCTTCTTCACTGCACATATCACCACCCCTTCTGTCTCTGAGGCTGAAGGATTCCTGGGTAGTTGGCTTGTGTATAATCTTGCTCTTCTATACCAAATATTGGGTAGATAGTTGTGGAGGAAGGGAGGCAGGGAAGAAGGAAGGAAGGAAGGAAGGAAGGAAGGAAGGAAGGAAGGAAGGAGAAAAAAAGAAAGAAAAAAAAGAAAGAAAGAGAAAGACTGGAAAGAAAGAAAGACAGAAAGACAGAAAGACAGACAGACAGACAGACAGAAAGAAAGAAAAAAGAAAGAAAGAGAGAGAAAGAAAGGGAGAGGAAGGAAGGGATGGAGAAAGGAAGGAAGGGAGAAAGAAAGAAGGAAAGAAGGAAAGAAAAGCTCACTTAGCAAAACCTGAAAATAAGTAATATGCAGTAAAATAAAATTCAGTTTTTAATGATTTCTTACATTTCGATTGTCCTAGAATTTCAGCATTCTCCAGAAAAGTATTTTCATTGAGATAAATAGAATTATCTATGTCCCATAGTTGAAAGGTTAAAAACCTTCGTTCATCTCACTAGGGAAAGTAATGGGTCTTCAGATAAATTCAGCAAAGTTAAAATCCTTACACATCTCACGCAGTCTTTGCCATACAAGTGTGAATTCAAACCAGAAATGACTTTCATTATACACCCTCATTTACAGGTCAATATATGGCACATAATAGATACTCAGTGTTTCTGAAGAAAAGAAGAAAGACTAATTGTATCTTGTCACTGCTGTTTCTTCTAATTCACCTGCTTAATGCTCAAAAACATTCCTCCAAGGATTGTCACTTTCTTACCTCCGACATTTTAACTTAAATTCTTAGAGTGTTTGTTGGATTCTTCATGCAGTGTTTCTTCCTCTCTGATTTTTCTTTCGAGAATGCTTTCTGCACCATTGCATGTAATCCTGTTAACCAAGGACTTCCGCTCTTTTCCACCCAAGTGCAAGAGATGATGTATTTTCCTGAGAATTTAGAACTGGAAAGGGGTAAAGTCATCCAGTTATTCTGCCCACTCCCACCCCTGCATCCCATCCCAAGATCTTGAAGCAAAGTTTATTTTATGCTAGCTCTGGTGAGCTAGCTGGTCCATCATCTAACCTGTTGTTCTTAATTTTTTTTTAATTTATTTATTTTGAGACAGAGTCTTGCTTTGTTGCCCAGGCTGGAGTGCAGTGGTGCGATCTTGGTTCACTGCAACCTCCGTCTGCTGAGTTCAAGCGATTCTCCTGCCTCAGCCTCCCAAGTAGCTGGAATTATAGGCACATGCCACCATACCTGGCTAATTTTTGTATTTTTAGTAGAGATGGGGTTTCACCATATTGGCCAGGCTGCTTTTGAACTCCTGACCTCAAGTGATCCACCCACCTTGGCCTCCCAGAGTGCTAGGATTACAGGCATGAGCCACTGCGCCTGGTCCTGTTGCTCTTAATTAAAGAGGAGCTATTGTTTTTGACAGCTCCCTTAGATTTGAACTTCCATACACTGTTTCAAATAGTTCCTTTGGAATGCTCTGGAGCACTCTTCTTATTGACTGTCTCTCCTCCTAGCAAAATGTCTCAGCCACTACTCTGTGTGCTGGCTGGGAGATAGCCTCTGTCTTCTCAGCTTTCCTCTCCTGATGTGGAATCTCTGCTTTACGATCAAGTTGAGATGAGGATAAAAGGACCCCAGTATTTTCAGCCTTCCCTGATTTGGGGAGAGCCTCCATTTCCTGAGAATTGACTAGATAGAGGAAGGTAGACCCTGACCTCTCAGGGGAATGAGAATTGAATGTAGCCTCTTCAACTTGAGGTTGGAGAGAATGAGAAATGATGGCAGCCTGCCCCTTCCAGTGAGATACAGTGATGCTTAACTGGAGCTAAGAGTATAGGAGGCCCTGCCTTCTTGATCCCAACCTGCCTGGAGTGCAGCTTCTGTCAAACCCACCAAACTGAAAGGAGGTGAAGGGAGAGGGAGGGAGCAGGTGGTTGTGGCTCAGATACCACAAACACACTGTTCTTCCTGAGTTTTAGTAGACTTTCTGGGATAATTATTCGTCATTTGTTTGTTTATACCATTAGGAAAATTTTCAGAGATTTTACATAGTTGTTTGTTTTTATTTTCGTTTCAATAATTTTGCTTTTTTTTCACTGGGGAGTGGGCCCAAGTTGCTTCTTAACGCTGTCATCTGGGAAGTACATCTTCCTGTTGAGACATTTCCTAAGAAGCTTGATTAAGGGCTTATCCTGTATCTGTAAAGGTCACAGGTTTGGGAGTCTAATGCATCTGGGTTTGATTCCAAACTCGGCCACTGAGTAGATGTGTGACTCTGGGGAGTCATTTTTACTCTCTAAGCCTTGGTTCATCCTATATAAATGGTGCTAATACAAATAGTTATTTCAAAGAGATATCCAATAGCAGAATAAAGTGCTTAATACAGTGCCTGGCACAGCCTGAGCCCTTAATACACGGCAGCCGTTATTTGTTTAAATCTTACGGGAAATGAGGAGCCACTGAAGGAGTTTAAACCAGATGGTGTTATGAGGAGATCCACATTTTAGAATGATCCCTCTCCGGGGCAGGTCAAGTGATTAGGAAACTTGCAGTGGTGCAGAGGAAAAATAATGAAGGACCACAACGAAGCTCAAAAGCTGGGAAGCGATGAGCGGAAACTGCAAAAGGAGCAGTGGGGAGGGAGTGTGGATGGGATTTGGTGCCCAGATAGATGCAGGGAGTGAGAGTGAGGAAAAGGAAGTGTGAGAGATCTGCCTTAGGTATGGATAAAGACTTCAGAATTCTCATGAATCAAATCTTCCTGCACTGCAGCCATGGCCTTCCAGGCCCTCACCCCCGAAGAGCTGGAACCAGCTTCAAATCTAGGTCCTCTATTTCCAGCCTCTAGACTTAGAGGTCTGGGGTAGTTTGTTTTTGTTTTTTGTTTTGAGACAGAGTCTCACTCTGTCACCCAGGCTGGATGTGGTGGTGCAATCTCAGCTCACCGCAACCTCCACCTCCAGGTTCAAACGATTCTCCTGCCTCAGCCTCCTGAGTAGCTGGGATTACAGGTACACACCACCACACCTGGCTAATTTTTGTATTTTTAGTAGAGACGGGTTTCACCATGTTGGCCAGGCTGGTCTCAAACTCCTGACCTTGTGATCTGCCCACCTCGACCTTCCAGAGTGCTGGGATTACAGGCATGAGCCACCATGCCTGGCCAGTTATTGTATTTTAATGCCTTAAAAGTAACTCAGCCTTTACCTTCCCACGAGATAGACTGAAATAAGAAAATAACAACAACATCAAATGTTGGTGAGGATGTGGATTAACTGATGAGTGCATAAAATGGTACGATGACTCTCAACACAGAAATCTTCTTAGGAAGTTAAATATATACCTACCCTATAACCCAGAAATTCCATTCCTAGATATTTATTCAAGAAAAATAAAGTGTTCCCAAAAATATTATCCAAGAATGTTCATTGCAGCTTTATTTATAATAGCTCCAAACTAGAAACAGTACAAGAGTTCATTGACTGAAAAACAGACAAGCTCTCTGTTGCTGTATTTATATGAGAGAATATACTCCTTATCAATAAAAACAAATTACCGATACATGAAACATGCAACATGGATTAATCTCTAAGACATCATGCCAAGTGAAAGAAGCCCTACACAAAAGCATACATACTGTTTGATTTCACTTACATGATTTCTACAATAGGCAAAATGAATCTGTGGTGATAAAAATCAGATCAGTGGTTGCCTGAGAGTCAGGAGCAGGGGAATTGACTGGGAAGAGGCACAAGAAGACTTTCTGGTGTCATGGAAGTATTCTATATATTGAAAGGGATGTGAATTACGTGGGTATATCATTTGTCAAAAATGATTGAACGATAGACTTAAGATCTGTGCCTTTCACTGTTTGTAAATTATATCCTATAACAAAATTCTTAAAAATTAAGTAATATCTCATCTGCAATCTTGACACTTGCCTGCTATTATGGTGTCACCCCAAGGCTAGCCTTGGCCTTAGTGCCAGGTACTCCATAGCCTATTACTTTTTCTACCCTACCTCCAAAAAATGTAGACTTACATAGCCTTAATCCAAGTAAAAGCCAATACAAAGAAGAAAAAATATATTCACTCTCCATTAAAAGCTAGAAGAGCTAACATAACAGTAAAAGTCCACTGAAGAATTCCCTTTCTGGGATATGGTATCCTTTCAGTAACCTTGAAATGTGAAAGTATCAGGGCCCAGAGTGGACGGGTTACCCAGCTGAAGATGCCTCCAGCGAATCCTGTCCTGTGTTGTATCCTGCGTGCTAAATCACACAGATATTACTCAGCATAAGTCCTGGAAGAGTTTGAATAACTTTTCAAAGGTCCATAGCTGTGGATTATGCATTTTATGATCCATTAGAGTGTTACTTAATTATGTTTTTCAGAAGTATAGTAAAGAGAAATGGCTTGAGATTCTTCTTATCTTGTTTTATGGAATGAGAATTAAGCTTCTTTCTGACAACACTCCATGTTGCCACTGAAGCAATTAGATTTTGGGTATGATTTCTTTTTTTCTTGACTACCCCGACAAATAATAGATATTAATAACAGTGACAGCAGAAAATGAGGAACTTGCTCAATGAGTTATGAGACACATTTCACTACTAAAAACTATAAGCTCATGTGTTCTCCCATTAATAATGTAGACCCTTGTCCTGAAACTTGCTGATACTATTAGACTTTCTCCCTCCCTGGTGATTCAAACCCACAGCTGAACCCACTGTTGGATGATGACGTCAGTTCCTTGCAGTTGTGAACTGGTCTATGAGCCATGGATACATGGCTTCCAGTAAATCAAAATTCATTAGAGATGGTTGAGATCTGATTTCTGTTTCTTCACTTTCAAGTCATTCTTTTATCTCATGCATGGTTTAATTTCAGTCTCTCCAGCTAAAGTGGTGAATCATACATTAACCAGATGACTGGACTGTGTCGCACGACCATTCCAATTTACCTTCCATATGGGCATCATTTTAAAAACAACCACCATCCTTCCAAGCAGTACTCGTTTCCAAAAGCTGGTGAACAAGCACATTATTTACAAAGTATGTAATCAGGAAACCCAATCCAACTCATTAACTGTGTGACATCCCACTCTTTATTTAGACAGTTTACTGGCTGTGGACTTTCATATGGGATCTGTCATTTACACTTCCTGATAATAAAATTTAATTGAAATTTCATTCCTGTACAACAAGATGCCAGTTTAACAGATGGTCTGTAATTGTTATGTCCACATATTTTATATTGGATGGTATCACACACAATTTCACACAACTGCTATTCATTTAAATGCTGGGTTCATTTAAGACATTTCTTTCATATTAAAAACTTTATTGTTTAATATTACTATAAAATATATCATTAAAATTAATTAGTTAAAATTGAAAAAATGATTAAAACAGTCCTCCTGAAACTAAAAGAATAATTAATGATTACGATCTGAACTGCATTCCCGAAGAGAGTGAAAATATTTGTACAGAAACATCTAGATTTGTGTATATAAGGCAGAAATTGACATATAAGCATGGCAGAAGATAAGGAATATGCCATATTTTAACAAATGATCTAACCAAACCTCAGCCTGTATCCTCATCTATAAAATAAGCACTTAGTTTCTGTTCTGTCTCTAAATTTCAGTGCTTCTTTGATCATTCTAAAAATCTCATTTATGTTCTTCTTTAATCTCAATTTTGAATCCACTGACTTAGTATTCAGTACTTTGTACTCAGAAAGCCAAGAATTATCACCCTTAAAATTGGGGTGGGAAGGGGTTTGCATTAAAGAAATACATCAGAGGCACTGAATACATAGGGAAGAATTCCAAATCCTTTCATATAACCTAGGGTCATTCCATCCCAAGTGTCATATTCAGTGCAACTTGAGTACTTATCATTAAGATAATTTTAATTGTTAATGTAATTTCTGAGAGCATTTTAAAGGAACTTTGCAGTATAGTTTGAAAGTACAGGAAATTCAGTCTATTGTGAAAAGCTGACTTGCTTCTCCTTCATAATGGTGGTATCCTCAACCTCCCTTTTCCACCTCCTCCCTCAATAATTTCAGTTACCTACTGCTCACAATTTTTCTATCTTTCCCACTCAAAATCTGTTCTCAGAAAAGGTTTAAATAAACTCATTCACTTCAATATAGAAATGACTTATAAGACTCAAAACAACAATTTCCCCAGGGGTATTTGCATTTTAGGCAGATCCCACAGCTTTCTGAAATGAAACAAGACTCTAATTACACAGTGCCAAGCAATGATGGAGAAGAGAAGTCCTGGAGTCTCTGAAATTCTACCATCCCCTTGGTGACTTTCTTTACATATTCCTACATCTTACCCTGCATTCTATATTTAAAGAACAAACTATTTAAATAAGGAAACATGCCATCAGGCTTTTCTTTGAGGGGATGAAGAAGAAAATAAATGGAAAAGATGGGGGAATTGAAGAGACCACAGAAGGTGTGGAAAGTCCACACCAGAACTCTTGGAGAAGTAAGATACCAAGTGACGAAGGAAAAGGAAAGGAATACAGGGAAATTAGTTGAAAATGGTTTCAACCCTCATGAACTTGCAGTATGCCAGAAGATAATTCTAGCAGTATTATTTCAGTATATATCTGTTTATCCAGAATGGCTGTGAATGAGGCACTCTGGTGATTCCATTCTCATTTTCTGCTTGGATTGGAGTTACCATTTACTTTCTAAGAGGGAATGAAACCATGCTTGTCCTAGTCACCATTATAACCCCAGCGCTTAGCATAAGAAATGAATGAATAATTTAGCTGTTGTCAAAAACTTGTAACACAATAAAGGTATCTTGAAAGAAATAGTTTTCTTTCATTAGTGTTCTTACATCTTTTGGAATGTTCTTCAGAGTTTTCAGGCATTTCTATCCCACTGCTAAAATGATTGTTATTGTAAATGTACAAGTCAGAGATTTAGAAAATTGAGCTAAATCAATACCAATCCAGGTGTAGGCTGAGGCATTAACATTAAACTTCCAGACTACAGAGTCTATAAGACTTCTGCATATAATTGACAGTTTGTCTGGTATTGCTATGTGAGAGAGATACCGAATTTAACCCCAGGCAGCAAACCCCACTCTTGGCCCTAGGGATCTTAACTCTTCCAGTTGATTTATAAACTGCAGGGCATGCGGTGGCATGGGGATACTATTCAAATATACAGACAGACAAAGAGAGCAACTTTTTTTTTTTTTTTGTACACTTGGCACGTACCAAACAGTACTAGGCTCTTATGGATAAGCAGTGAGAAAGAAAAAATCCCTGCTTTTAAGAGTTTCAAAGTTTAGACACTCTTACGACCTCCTAAGTTCAGAAAAGAAAGATTACATGATCTGTTCTTCTGCTATATACCTATGAAATTAGAGACTTGGCCTGGATTAAACTGTAAGGTTGCTGCTAATTATGACACATACAGATAAATTTTTGGGAGTGATGCAAGTAGGAATGGCCAGATAAGAACATCTGAAAATCTGTTCCTCTATCAAAGAAATAAGGACTGTAGGAAAATAATCAAATAATTTTTTTCAGAACTTTGGAAATTAATCAAAGGCTTGCAACAATCTGAGGAGCATTTATTCAAGAAAAACAGTTACATCTTAGTAAAAACAACAACCTTTGGGGTGGTGTAACTTGCTCATTTCTCAGAACCCTCTTCCCAGCCCTCTATCCACAAAAACCAACAAATGGTCAATCAAGATATTCATGAAAACCAGAAGACAAGTGGCCGCTGGAGAGGGAACGATGGGCTTCTATCTCAAGAAGAAATAGGAAATCTAAATAGATCTAGAACAAGTAAGGATAGTGAGTTATCAGCAAAAAAGACTTCATAAAAAAAGAAAAGCCCAATTTCAGATGACTTCACTGGTAAATTTTAAAAATGTTTAGAATAGACATAACAACAATCCCTCATAAACTCTTCCAAAATTTACAAAAGCAGGGAGTGCTTTCTGAGTCATTCTCTGAAGCAAGAAGTATCCTGATAACAAAGCTAATAAAGCCATCACAAGAAAACTACAAACCAATACCTTTTATGAATACAGAGGCAAAAATTAGCCACAACATGTAAGTAAACCAAAGCTAACAACATATGAAGATTATACAAATAATTACACACCCTAACCAAATACAATTTATCCAAGGCAGGCAAGGTTTGTTTGATATACAAAGATCAGTTAATATAATGCACCACATTAATATAATAAGATAATAACTACATAATCATCTCCATAGAAACAGAAATATTTTTTGACAAAATACAATGGCTTGTAATAATAAAAATATCCAAAACCTAGGCATAAAAGAGAACTTCCCCAACCTGATAGAAGGCATCTATGAAAAACATAGCTAACATCATACTAAGTGGTAAAACACTGAATGCTTTCCTCCCATGATTAACAAGAAGGCAAGGATGCCTGCTCTTGCCACTTCTATTCAAACATTATACTGGAGGTTCTATCCAGGACAATTTGGCAAGAAAATGAAATAAAAGACATCATGATTCATTATCTTTACTTGATAATGAAATATTTCATGTATACATACACACATATATACACACATGTATACACACACATATATACAACTAATTATATATATATACACATACACACACACACACACACACACACACACAACAAATTCTAAGGAACTTTTAAAAACCCAAACTATTTGAACTAATAAATAAGTTCAGTAAGGAGGCAGATATAGAATCAATACATAAAACTCTATTGTATTTCTATATATCAGCAATGAACAATCCAAAAATGAAACTAAGTAAACCATTTTATTTTATAATACCCTCAAGGAGAATACAATGTTTTGGGATAAATCTTTTAAATGAGATACAAAACTTGTACACTGAAAACTTCAAAACATCTTTGAAATAAATTAAAGATCTAAATAAATGGAAAGACATTTTTATGTTCATGCATTGGAAGATTTGACATGGTTAAGATGGCAATACTCTTCGAATCCAACTATAAATTCAAAGCAATTCCTAAAAAGTCCCAGCTGCATTCTTTGCAGGAATTGACAAGATGATCCTAAATTTTATGTGGAAACAGAAGGAACCAACAATAACTAAAGCACTATTGAAAAAGAACAAAGTAGGAAGACTCACATTTTCTGATTTCAAACTTACTACAAAGTTATGATAACAAGATAATGTGTTAATTACATAAAGATAGATAAATAGTTAAATGAAATTGAATTGAGAGGTTGTAGAGAAAAACTTATATTTATGGTCAGTTGATTTTAGACAATGATGCCAAGGAAGTTCAATAGGGGAAAGAATAGACTTTTCAACAAATAGTGCTGGGACAACTGGATAGCCACATGCAAAAAGTATGAAGCTGGACTCCTTTCTTACAGCATACACAAAAAATAACTCAAAATGAATCCTAACCCTAAATGTAAGAGCTAGGCCTATAAAACCCTTAGAAGAAAACAGAACCAAATGTTTGAGAAACTGGATTGGGTAACATTTTCCTAGATATGACACCAAATGTAGAAGTTATGAAAAAGCTGGATAAGTCATACTTATCAATATGAAAAACTTTTGTGTTTCAAAGGATACCAAGAAAGTGAAGAGCCACCCTCAAAATGAGGGAAAATATTTCCTCTGTATGTACATAATATGTATTTATTTTCCTTGGCTATCTTCACATTTTTCCTCTTTATTTTTTGTTGTCAGCAATTTGAATACAACACATCTAAGAGTGTGTGTGTGTATGTGTGTGTGTATGTGTCGTATTTATATTGCTTGATTTTCTGTATGTTTCTTAGATTTGGGATTTAATATCTTTCAATGATTTGGAAAATTATCAGCCATTATCTCTTCATTACTCTTCAAATACATCTTCTATCTTCTTCTCTGTTTTTCCCCCCTGGGATTCCAATTACATGAATATTAGACTATTCAATATTATCCTATAGCTCTTGGATGTGCCATTGTTTTATTCTTTTTTTTTTTTTAGTTCGCATTATTTCTAATGGCCTATCTTTAAATATACAAATTATTTCCTTGTCTGTGTCAAGTTTATGAATTGCCCATTAAAGACATTCTTCATCTCTGTTACTCTATTTTTATTTCTAAAATTTTCATTTTCTGCTTTCTTATAATTTCCATTGCTCTACTAAAATTCCCCATGTCTTTGTGCATGATGTCTACGTTACTAATTACTATATTGATCATTGTTATTTTCAATTCTGTCTGATAGTTTCAATATCATGTTCGTTTCTAAGTCTGTTTCTGTTAATCAATTTGCCTCTTGTTGGTAAATTGGTGGCCAGGCTGACCTTGAATTCCTGGTCTCAAGCAATCTATCCACCACCTCAGCCTCCCAAAGTGCTGGGATTACAGGCATGAGCTACTGGACCTGGCCACATACCTGTTTCTGCTATGTCTTTAGAGTGAAGGTTGAGACAATCTAGTCAGTCATTGAGCTGGATGTGAGTTTTATTGCTATGATTACTGTCAATGAATCATAGGTATTATTTTCTAGTAGTATTTTATGTTTAAGAATTATTCTCTACATTCTCATTTCACTCTCATCTTTAGGCTTTACCTGTGTAACTGAACCTCAGAGAGGGTTTTGTTCCGTGCTCTTGCTCCTTCCCCAGTGGTAGATTTGCTGCTAGTTGTTACTTGACATTTGCTAGCCATGGAGTGGGGGGAAGTTTTCTGTTGTTTTGATTCATCCACAGTCTTAGATAAGCCCTGTGTCACTGGGTCTCAGTGGTGGAACAATCAAATGATGCTGGCCTATTTCCTACGGCAGCCAAACTCTATCTTGTATTTTTGACATATCTTATGTGAGTTTCCTGCACCATCCTCCATGGTAGGAGATTTCTAATGATCTGAAGCTACAACAGATTGTTGTTCCCTCTCCCTCAAGTGTCAAGGGCTTTTGTCCCTTGGTTTGCCCCAGCTGAGATGTGTCTTCCTCTCTGTCCTGGGAACAAGATTGTTTGTCATCTTTCCCCCAATAGCTTAAGGAGAGATGGAGAAAACAAGTCTGGGGAAAGGGGCACTTGATGCCTTCCAATAATGGTGGCCACCCCCGGTCTTCCAAGTGTGCACAACTGAGGGAAACCTTCTCGGGTTTCTGGGTCTGCCCTGAGTCTTTCTTGTGAGTACATGGTGAGGTTCATGGAGAAGAATCTGAATGAGTGCCAGCTCCCCTTGTATCTGGGACTCCCAAGGATTCTATATTCTCATGTGAGCTTATACTTAACTTTTAGCAATTTATTAAAACTTTCGGCTAAAGCCTTCTAAACTATATCAGGGATAGTGTCTCCTTCCTCTCTCACAGGTAAGCCAGGGTTATGATGACTCCTTAGAAGTGCTTGTTTTTCCTTAGATTTCAGGTATTTGGTTGCCCTGTGACCTCAGATCTCTGATAAATTCAAGAAAATTATGATTTGGGAGGTTATCTAACTCTTTCTTATTCTTAGAAAAAGAGAGGCTCTCTTTCCAGGTTTTTACATCCTCAGCAGAAGGCAGAGGTCCATCACACGTTTCTGTAAGCCTCCTCAAATGCTTTTGGAATAAAACATGATACAAAATAAATAGAGAGATAAACAAAATAGAACACCAGTGCTATCAAAGATACAGGTAATATAGGATAATCTTGATTAAAAAGTAACAAAATGGAGGCCTTTTTCTAAAAATATCAAATAGGAACTGCAAGGTAGTAAAAAGTACAAACTATGAAAAAACTTTTAAAAATTAAGATGAATTTTACTTTTTGATTTAAAAGTGTATAAACCTACATATTTCTAGAGTATGCTTTCCTATCAATATGCAAAAGATGACAATTACCAGCCGGGAGCTGCAATATTGGGCTGAAAGTTCTGGCCTCTAGGGCTACAGATTGGGAGACATAAAATAGATTTATCTTCAACACAACTCCTTTTCTCTCCAGTTCTCTGGCCTTTGAAGCTCAAGGTTAAGTCAAAATTAATTTCCTTTAAATTGTTGAAGTTGCTTTTTGACTGCTTTGAGTGTTAAAATGGGGCAATGGGCCAATATATATTGAATGTCTACAGGATGCTAGACTAGGTTTTCCAACTTCAGTGGATAGCAGAATCACATGGGGATCTTGGTACAAATACAAAGAAGCTTAGCTGACCTCAGTGCAAGTGGGCCTCTGTATTCCTTATTAATCTGTATGTGATTATGATACACATCAAAGTTGAGAACCACTGTGCTAGCACTTAATATACATCCTCCTATCTAATCCGTTATTTTACTAAAGTAAATAGTCTTACACTTATTTTACTGATGGAGAAACTGAGGTTCAGAGGGACTAAATACCCAGCCCAAAGTCACAAAGCAAATTAGTGGCAGACCCAGTACTAAAACCTAGATGTGTCCACCTCCAAACTCAGGTGTCTTTAGCTCCACCTCACAAGGATCCACCTTCTCTCTCCACTTTTTCAATAACAGTAGCAAAGGGCAATCTATCTCCCTTGAGCCTAGATAGCAAACCAACACCGCGTACCAGTTTATAAGGATTATTTTGTTTTGCCTTTTAAAAAATACAAACACAGTGGATTATAAAGGTCTTCTTTCCTAGAGGATCTATTAAGTGAAATCCCATTGCATTGCTCTCCACAAGTCTTTGAGAAAGCTGAAGAATTTTCAGAAACACATAATTAAGACCCAGAGGGGAGGCCAAGATTTAAAAAGAGCTTCCAAAGGACCAAGTAACTGCCAACAAAGCTTCTCGAGGGAATGCTCTCAGACAAACGAGGCGTGAATATAGGTGGGTTTTTAAAACCACCAGGAAGGAAGAGGGATAAGAGATCCCTGTGAGTATAAACAATGTCAATTAAGGCCAAGAAAAGAAAAGAATATATTACTGTCAGCCAGAGTCAAGGGAAGTAAGATGGCCTTTTATTGGCGTGTCAGGAGAGAAATGAATACCAGAGAGGATCATTCAAAACCTATTAAGAAATGAAGGGAGAATTAGATCAACAGGCCTATTGGGAAGCTCAGGCAGAAAAACAGTTTTCTGTCTGCCAGTGGGAAGAGCAACAGAAATTAGAACAACTTACAAACATCCTTATCCAAGAGATTTGGACTGGAAGGAATTGTAAAAGTAAGACGAATCTGTGTCATTGAGAAAAAAAACTGGGAAGATGAAAAGCTTGGTGGGATTAATATTTAACCTTAAAATTCAATTCAATTCTGTCCTAGATTAGAAGGTCCATTACATATTTTCTACCAAAATAATAATAATAATAATAATAATAATAACTTTCTTTTGAGCTTTCTGTCATATGCTGGCATTAATCTGAATTATCAAAACAACCCATTGGGTATTTAACTGATTCCCACACCTAGAATCCCCAGTAAGTTTCCTAAAAGTGCTCTGAGTTCTGTGTGTTGAGGGATATATGAGCATAACAAAGGCTCTGGCAAGTTCGAAAGGAGAATTTTCACAGTGTATCTGAGGTCACTGCCCCTTTCCTCTCTTTGACTAACCGCATCTCCCTGGTCTGAAAGACTGGTCAGCTGCTGAGAATTTCCCGCTTTAAGTAATCCCAGCACTTTGGGAGGCCAAGGTGGGTGGATCACTTGAGGTCAGGAGTTCAAGACCAGCCTAGCCTATACGGTGAAACCCAGTCTCTACTAAAAATACAAAAATTAGCCAGGCATGGTGGTGCATGCTTGTAATCCCAGCTACTCGAGAGGCTGAGACAGGAGAATAGCCTGAACCCAGGAAGCAGAGGCTGCAGTGAGCCAAGATCATGCCATTGCACTCCAGTCTGGGCCTTGCAGTGAGACAGACTCCATCTCAAAACAAAACAGAAACCCAAACAAACAAAAAAGAAAAGTCAGACTTCAATATGTCTTCAATTTATTTTTTGTGCTTTTTTTTAATTGTGTCTCATTTGATTATAGTAATTGGCTATTTATTTTCAGAGCAATGCTTTTCAAATTGCATTTACATTAGCCAGTTGTAAAGTCAATTTAGTATGTCCCAGCCAGCATTAAAAAATAAAATAGAATACAAAAAACATTCATATCAGTCTTTACTCAATAGCGAATGTATTGTTTTGTGATATACTTATGTATGTGGGCGTGTGTATGTGTACACTAAGTCACAATATAACTTTTTTTAATTAAAAAAAATTTTTTGAGACAGGGTCTCTGTTACCTAGGCTAGAGTGCAGTGGTGCAATCATAGCTCACTGCAGCCTTGACCTCCTGGGCTCAAGCAGTCCTTCCACCTAAGCCTTGTGAGTAGCTAGGACCACAGGCACAAGCCACCATTCCTGGCTTTTTTTTTTAATTTTATTTTTTGTAAAGACAGGGTCTTACTAGGTTGCCAGGGCTGGTCTCAAACTCCTGGCCTCAAGTGATACTCACTTTGGCCTCTCAAAGTGCTGGGATTACAGACGTGAGAAAGATATGATGCCCCACCATATATTTCTTACTTGGACAGGAAGTTTGAAAGCCAGCACTCTATATCATGCTCCAAGAGGCTTCTCTATGGTTGTGCTGTCTCTAGCTTCTTTCTCTTCTAATCTGTCCTGCACCTGACTGTAAAACTAATCTTTTTTACAATTCTACTTTGATTATGTAATTTTTATCCAGTCATTCTTTCCTTCATTCAACAAATATTCAGCAAATATCCATTCTCTGTCAGATGTAGGGTTTGCAGAAACAAATAGCACCTTGCCCCATCCCCACCTTACACTTGCCTTCCATAAGGAGAGAGACTATAAGTGACTGTAAGTATTCTATTGCACAGGGCATATTCCAAGTTCAAGAGTCTGAACTTTATTCCTGCTACCCATTATGCCAGGATTAAATGCTTCTAATCTATCAAGATCCTCTTTGAGCGAGATCTACTCTCTCCATCCAGTCTTCTTTTTCTTTGTCAGTGGTTGGATCTAGCCAGCCTTTTCTACCAGCCTGAATGTCTCTCTGTGTGCTTTGTTAATTCGGACTCCAGTGTCCCTCCTCCCATTACTAACGCTATCCTTTCTTCACTCTTCAGCAAACTCTCTGCAGGGCTCCCGGATCGCAGACCTTCCTCCTCCCTTCACAATGCACGGCCTTGCCATGGGCCACATCTGGTCCTCCTCCCATTTCCCTGCCCCCTTCTCACTCCAGTCATCAATGCAGAATTCTTCTCTGCAAAACACTTTCTAGTCCATTGTCCCTTTATTTAGAATGTCTCCAGGGATTGTGTTCCATCACTTTACTTGAAAACCTATTTCACAGTCTAGTAGGTCTCATTGTCTAGAGACTTTTTATCTTTCTCTAAAAATTTTCCTTTCTTAATTTTAATCTATTATTTCTAGTTATACCACTGATCCCAGCATTAATAATACTTCAAATTTTGACAAAAATAAAATACTTGCTTTTCCTCACTTAACCTCAGACTGTATTTAAATTAATCTTCAATCATCACTTAATCTTACTGCCCATTATTGAATTCTAGCAGTTAATCATCATATGTATTGCTGAAAACAGGACAACTCAAACTAAAAGCAGCTGCAGCCCAATAGGAGAACCATAATCTTGCTCTTGCTGGAAAAACCCAGGAATGAAAATGAACTGTATAATCTTTGGTGACCCGGCCCTATTTTATTTCCTTCTGACTTTATCATAAAAGGAAATAAAAACATTTAGGGAAAACATTTTAAAATGTGCAGGTATGGCATGTTTTCTTTTGTATGCCATCCTCCATCTGTTTCCTTTGTTAATTTGGTCACATTTATTGAGTTTCTACTCACCCCAGGCCCTTTATTAGGTGCTGAGGATCAAAGGCAAGATCAGGACCAGGCAGGGTGGCTCATGCCTGTAATCCTAACACTTTGGGAGACACTGCAGGAGGGTTCCTGGAGGTCCAGAGTTCCAGACCAGCCTGGGTATCATAGCAAGACCCTGCTTCTACAAAAGTAAAAAATAAAAATTAGCTGGGCATGGTGATGTATCCCTGAAGTCCTAGCTACTTGTGAGGCTGAAGTGGGAGGATAGCTTGAGCCCAGGAATTCAAGGTTAGAGTGAGCTGTGATCATACCACTGCTCTCCATACAGGGCAACAGAGCAAGACCCTGTTTAAAAAAAAAAAAGAAGGGTAAGACCTTCAAGCTGCTCACTGTCAGTGGAGAAATAAAGTTGTCAGCAGATAATGATAGCACAGGATCATATGACTTTAAGTGGAGTAAAAGAAATGGCTTGCTATGATGGGAGACTTCAGCTTCGGTTCTGACAGAGATGAGGAGAAATTTCTCAGATAGAAAGAGAAGGAAGACTATTTTAAACAAGTGACAACATGTGCAAATGTAGAGAGGCTTGAAGGATGATGGGTGTCCAGAGAATAGTGAAAAGACAAGGAGGCTGGAACCTATGGTACATAACCAGGAATGATCAGAAATGACCTTGAATATCTGTGAAGGATTTAATACATGCTAAAGAGTTTACACTCATCCTGAAACAAACTGCACATCAGTGGGGGTTTTTAACAGTGGGGCATGTCCGAGTCTCATGTCGGATTGTAACCCCCAAGGTTGGAGGTGGGGCCTGGTAGGAGGTGATTGTATCATGGGGGTTGTTCATGAGTGGTTTAGCGCCATCCTGTTGGCGCTGTTCTTGTGATAGTGAGTGTGAGTTATCAAAAGATCTGGTTGTTTAAAAGTGTGTAGCACTCCCCCCCGCCCCTTTGCTCCTGCTCCTGCCATGTAAGCAATGCCTACTCCTGCTTCAGCTTTTGCCAGAAATGTAAGTTTCCTGAGGCTTCCCCAGAAGCTGAGCAGATGCCAGCATCATGCTTCCTGTACAGCCTGCAGAACCTTGAGCCAATTAGACCTCTTTTCTTTATAAATTACCCAGTCTCAGTTATTTTCTTATAGCAATGTGAGAATGGACTAATACAAAATAAAAATGGTAATACATTCTACAACCTTGAGTTTTATCCCAGAAATGCAAGGTTTTTAATGTTATAAAGTTACTCAATGTAATTATAAAATCAATTAATACAATATTATGGTAAATAATAACAGAATCCCAGAGTAAAAAGAAAACATAGGATTATCTCAGTAGATACAGTAAATGTATTGTAAAAATTTAACACCCATGGAAAAAAAATCCTTAGGAAACTATACAAGGAAACTTCCTAAACTTAACAAAGAACATCTATGAAAAACCTACAACTAATTTCCTCTCTAACAGCAAATGTCTGCTGTTAATGACTAGGAACAAGACATAATCAAGGACAAGGCAATGATGTCCTCTCTCATCACTACTATTCAAATATTTCTGAACTAAACCACAAAAGTACTATTCATAAAAGAAGACAAAAGTTTGATAAATACAACCTTATCAAAACTTTTTAAACTTCTTACAGAGAATGAGCTAGAAATAAGAAGTTTAATGGTAAAAGATGTCACTGAGAAAACGAAAGACAAGCCAGAGTGGGGAAATGATTAACACGTTTATCTGCCAAAGGACCCATATCTAGAATACACATAGAATTCCTACAACACAGTAAGTAAAAATACAGCCCATAAAAATAGGGGCATAGGACTTGAGCAGACTTCATACTTCACAAAAGAAGATAAACACATAGGTGATAAACTCGTGAAAATATAATTAACATCATTAAGCCTCAGAGAAATGCAAATCAAACCCTGCCGATGAGCTACCACAAAACATCAAATACTGTAAGACTGTGGAGCAACTGGTATTGCAAATGAGACTGTAAAATGGTACAACCAATTTGGAAAATATTTTGATAATGTCTTATAAACTTAAACATAGACTCCCTTTTTGACCCATCAGGTCTGACTTAACAGAAATGAAAATGTAAGTCCACAACATGACTTAAACAAGAAAGTTCAAAGAAGATATATTTATAATACTGAAAAGCTGGAAGCAGCCCAAAGGTACATAAACAGGAGACTGGATAAACGATGGTATGTCTATACAGTGGAATGCAGCTTATGGAATAAGAAGTGTAGTTTGCAAAAAAAAAAAAAAAAAAATTTGTTTTTGAGATGAAGTCTTGCTCTGTTACCCAGGATGGAGTACAATGGCAGGATCTTGGCTCACTGCAACCTCCACCTCCTGGGTTGAAGCAATTCTCTTGCCTCAGACTCCCAAATAGCTGGGATTACAGGCGCACACCACCATGCCCAGCTAATTTTTTTGTTTTTCTTTTGTATTTTTACTAGATATGGGGTTTCACCACGTTGGATAGGTTGTCCTGGAACTCCTGATTGCCGAGACCAGCTCAGTCGTGGAGATCCTAATCCAGCAGTGCTGGAGGAATTAAAGACATACACACAGAAATATAGAGTGCGAAGTGGGATTCAGGGAGCTGACAGCCTTCAGAGCTGAGAGCCATGAACAGAGTTTTACCCACATATTTATTGACAGCAAACCAGTGATAAGCATTGTTTCTATAGATTACAGATTAACTAAAATGGGAAACAAAGGGATGGGCTCTGGCTAGTTATCTGCCGCAGGAACGTGTCCTTAAGGCACAGATCGCTCATGCTATTGTGTGTGGTTCAGGAACGCCTTAAGTGGTTTTCCGCCCAGGGTGGGCCAGGTGTTTCTTGCCCTCATTCCCGTAAACCAACAACCTTCAGCGTGGGCGCCAGAGCCATCACAAGCATGTCACAGTGCTGCAGAGATTTTGTTTATGGCCAGTTTTGGAGCCTGTTTATGGCCAGATTTTGGGGCCTGTTCCGAGCACCCGATCTCTGGTGATCTGCTTGCCTTGGCCTCCCAAAGTGCTGGGATTACAGGCATGAGCCACAGCGCCTGGCCCAAATTTTTTTTTTTTTTGCAAAATCATATCTCTATTTTCAAACAAACTTTGCACAGGATTCCAATATTAGAACACATCGGAAATGGAGCCAATACAGATGACCACGAGCCCTCATCTCTTCGTCCTTTCTCATGGCCTTTCCTGCACCACACACAGTCCTCCCCCACAGCAAATCCTGAGCCACTTTCTTGGCATTCGTGGGTTTTTCAAAGACAGTATGAAGTGTTCCACATTAGAACCTGTCATTTTCCTTGGCCAAATGACTCAAAGCCAGACCTTACTGAGAGTGGTTTATAACCTTTGCATTTGAATGCAAAGGGCATAGCATCATTATTTATTCATTTAGCTGGAAGAGAGTTAAATGTTTCCAAGAGATACCTGCAGCCTGAAAGCACTTGTTAAAATATACAAAACAAAATAAATGCAGAGATGACGAAATATTAAAACGATCACCTTTTGATGTCACCCCATCAGACAAAGTCAGAAGAAGAACCTGAATCATATGCTATATTCTAAAACTCATTTCCACATACTCGTCTTTGTGTGTGTTAGATTTGCTCCTACAATGTCGCATGTCATGACCCTTAGAGATATTTTCTGCCTAGACTCTACATCATTTTGTTTTTTCATGCTAAATTCTGTATTTCTTTTAATTAAAAATTATTAGTAAGGAAAAAGCAGAACTGTGACTGATACTTACGCATATAGCTGTGATATTTAAAGAATCTAAGCCTATATGAAAATGCCTTAATAATCAGCAAAAGCAAACACAGAGAGTCAGGGATCTGGTAATCCAAATACATTTTTCTTCTTTTGTTCTACAAAATAAAAAATAAATATTTATCACATCTGTATATCTCCAAAGGGAAAATCTAAATATCTAGAAAACTAACTTAATTATTAATGTAGGCGTATTTCAAGATTTGGCAGGAAGCTAGATTTGTAAAAATGTACCCAGTTTTAACATGTTATGAGGCTAAGAAATCAATTCCAAATTCTTCCTTTTTTTTCCTCCAAATTGAGATTGCAAGATGAGTGCAACCACAATTGCATACAGACCTGTATCACTTTATACTAGAATGCACTTTGATGATTCTACTAGTTTTTGTTTGTTTGTTTGTTTTTACTTTTTTAATTTTAGATTCAGGGAGTACATGTGCAGCCTTGTTACTTGGGTATATTATGTGATGCTGAGGTTTGGGCTTCTAATGTCCAAGTGAACACAGTACCCAATAGATAGTTTTCGACCCTTGCCCCCACCTCCTCCCACTCTTTTGGAATTCCCAGTGTTTATTGTTCCCATCTTTGTGTCTGTGTGTACCCAATGTTCAGCTCCCACTTATAAGTGAGAACATGTTGGAGTATTTGGTTTTCTGTTTTTGCTATAATTCACCTAGAATTATGGCCTCCAGCTGCATCCATGTTGCTGTAAATAATATGATTTCATTCTTTTTTATGGTTGCATAGTAGTATTCCATATTGCATATGTACCACATTTTCTTTATCCAGTACACCACTGATGGGCATCTAGGTTGAGTCCATTTCTTTGCTATTGTGAATAGTGCTGTAGTGAACATACAAGTGTAGGTATTTTTTTTGCGTGCGGGACAGAGTCTCACTCTGTTGCCCAGGCTGGAGTGCAGTGGCGCTATCTTGGCTCACTGCAACCTCCGCCTCCCGGGTTCGCAATTCTTCTGCCTCAGCCTCCCAAGTAGCTGGGACTACATACAGGTGCGTGCCACCACGCCCAGCTAATTTTTGTATTTTTAATAGAAACAGGGTTTCACCATCTTGGCCAGGCTGGTCTCAAGCTCCTGACGTCATGATCCGCCTGTCTCGGCCTCCCAAAGTTCAGGGATTACAGGCGTGAGCCACCGTGCCTGGCCAACAAGTGCAGTTATCTTTTGGGTAGAACAATTTATTTTCCTTTGGGGCTATACCTAGTAATGCTGAATTGCTGGGTGGAATGGTGATTCTGTGTTTAGTTCTTTGAGAAATCTCCAAGATGTTTTCCACAGGGCACTGAACTAATTTTCATTCCCACCAACAGTGTGTAAGCAGTCCCTTTTCTCTGCAACCTCGCACACCTGTTATTTTTGACTTTTTCATATTAGCCATTCCAACTGATGTGAGATGGTATCTCATTGTTGTTCCCCTTTATTCGTCAAATGTTTTGATCAAATTTGGGGATAACATGTAGACATACCTCAGGCAGTAGCTGATACTTGTAACCCTCGCTGTGTTTCTAGTAGAACTCTACTCCTTACAGAATTGTTTCCTGACCTGAGAGTGTTTATCTGGACATAACTTCCTTGAGCTGTATTAAGAACCACACCTTTCAACTCTGAATGCCTTATCAGTCTAAAGTTACAAAATAACCTAGCATATTGATTGGACGCTGTTCTACTGCTATTATATAACTCATCTACAGAGGACCCATGGAGCAAAAGACAAAGAAGATAGTTAGCTGGCAAAAGAGGATATAACAATGAGTCATAAACATATGAAAAAATGTTTCATATGTTTATGTGGTTTACACCACTAGCACAAAGGAAATGAGAAAAAAAAGATTAGATATTTTCATTTGTTATATTAGAGATTTTAAAAAATCATAATTATTGATGCTTCCAAGTTTTTGTGAGATGGATACCCTTATACACTGCTGGGGGTAAGAAGCATACATTTATATAATCTTTCTAGACAGCAATTGTGATCTATCTGGCAATATATCAAAATCTCTTAAAAATGTGTATTTCCTTGATATCCGTTTAACTTAGTAATTCTATTTGGGAGCATTTGTCCTGAGAAATTATCCAAAATATAGTAAGAGATTTATGAATCAACAGGTTCTTCATAATATATACCTTATAATAGCAAAGATTGGAAACAAATTAAATTCTCAAAACTCTCCTCCTTTGGAAGGCAACCATGACCATCTTTGTTTATTCTCTCATCCTCTGTGCTCTCTCAGTGGGCACTCTGCTAGACTAATTTGTGCTGGCTAATATGTTGTTCTATAAAAATCATTTGGTTGTTTCTTCTCTGTGTCTCCTGACTATCCCTTCTACTAAACAGATCATATGCAATTTGAAGGCAGGGTCTTTGGGTTTTTCCCCCATAAGATCTAGTATAGGGTAATCAGAAGAATCTGGAATCTGTTAGAACAACAAGACCCTGATCATTTTCCATTTAAATTCTCCATTGCAGTGGGTCCAACAGGGGCAGCATAGCCCCATGGCAAGAGAGCTTTGTCCTTTTGGTGGGGTGGGAGGGTAAGTACATTTCATGACCATGGTATGAATGGTTTGAACCATGAGCCACAAGTTAACAGTACCTTGGCTCAGCCTTCATGTTTAAGAGATGCCACTCCTCTGTCCTTGTCTTGGAGTGCAATAATGTACCACAGCCTGAACCTTTCCCATAGGACTAAGAGGGTGCCCTGTTTATAGACATGGGTGTCTACAGTCCACCAAAGAGAGTGAATTGCCCCTGGTGTCATTGGCCTTGTTTTTATGTTAGTCTTCTCACTTCTCTGCACTGAGAGCTCCTTGAAGGCAGGAGCTACATCTCTGTAGCTCCAGGATGTGGAACAGTGTGGCTTATAGCAGGAGCTGAAAATTCATTTAAGTCAAGGAGGAGAGCAGGGCAGCCAGGGTCAGCAGGTGAGGCCATGGGGTACATCCAAGTGAGACAGGAGAAGGGAAAGAATCATTTCTAAAGGAAGTTATTCTTAGGCCGATGGGAAAATACGCCTTTAGAGAAAGTACAATCACAAAAGTAGTCTAATAGGTGTTATTATGGAGGCCATAAAAAGAAACTATTTGAAATAAAACAGGATTAAGGAAGAGAAGAATGCTCATTAAGGGTCAGAAGGGATAGAGGAGACTCAAAAATGTCAAGCCAGCTGGGTGCAGTGGCTCACACTTGTAATCTCAGAGCTTTCGGAGATGGGAGGATTGCTTGACCCCAGGAGTTTGAGACCAGCCTGGGCAACACAGTGAGACCTCATCTCAAAAAACTTAGCCAGGCATGGTGGCACAGTCGCAGCTCCTAGGGAGGCTAAGACAGGAGGATCATTTGAGCCTGGGAGGTCAAAGCTGCAGTGGGCTATGATTGTGCCACTGCACTCCAGCCTGGAAAGCTAAAGTTAACTGAAAACATACAAAAATTAAACAAACAAACAAAAGAACAACCACCACCAAAAAACCTCTATCTCAGTGAAGCAAAAGAAACGAACTACATTTTTAAACACTTCGTATTTTAGGCAACACTAGAATGTGTGGAAAGCCCTGGAATTTCGTCAAGAACGTGACAGACCGAGATTGGGACAATGTCAACAAACAGCTGTCACTGATGAACTACTAGTGTATTTCTATATTCCTGAACTATATCTATCCTTACAATCACTGACCCACAGAAAAAAACATGGTGGTAAAGAGTGTCACAGAAGGTAGAGTAGGGCTCTTTTTCTGCTCAAGACTTGGGTCTAAAACTGACAGAAAGGAGCCTCCAATTCCCTGCATTCCCAAAGAATTGCAAACAGTAGGGATGGTGTCATCTACAGGAGGGCTCTCTAAGAGATATTCCAATCAATTCTGCTCCCCTCACTGAACCTCCATTCTACCGTGCTCCTCCACAATCAACATGAGCAAAAAACTCAGAGTGGGATGAGGAGGAGGATAATGGGAGAGAGAGGAGAAACATCCATGGCTTTGCGAAGACAGCTGGGCTTTCTCTCTCTCCTCACCTCTCTCTTCTCTGGCTCCTATGTCAAACCAAATGGGGACATGCTATAGGACATGCAGTGTCAAACCTTCACAACAGACTGAGAAGGAGACTCTAAAAGAAAACGATACGTGCTTGGGAGTGGGTTTGCAATTGAAATACATGTGCCAGAGTAAACTATGCAGATCATCAGGAAGGTTGAGGCAAGGGACAGTTTTTGAAGGCAAAATGAAGAGAATGACATAAGTTGTTTTGAATCAATGATCCTTGGCTGTATGGATCAGTAACAAGGGTGGTGTCAGTCTAAGGTTGGACAAGCAGTTGCTGGACAGATGTCCTTGCAAAAGTATTTTCTGTGTAAGGTTTTGTGGCCTTTGTGCAAGGTTGTGTTTTTTGCAGTTTGTTTGTGATAGTTCTTGTTATCAGGCATACAAGCATGAGAACCCTCCCATTACAGCCTTTCCCAGTTCCAGTTCACAAGTGACTCTATTTTGATTCTGACAACTTTCACATCAGCCTGTGGGCCAAATCCAGCCCACCATCTATTTTTGTAAATAAAGTTTTATTGGAACACAGCCATGCCCATTCATTTTCATGTTGTCTGTGGCTGCTTTCTCACCCCAACTTCAAAGTTGAATAGTCAAAACAGAGACCATATGGCTCACAAAGCTGAAAATGTTTACTAACCGTTCCTTTACAAAAAACATTTTCTGACCTCTATTCTAGAAAAGTTACCTACAGAGACTACTGGTGTCAGAAAAAGGGAGAGATTGGCTTCCATCCTGGGTTGGAGCAGTAAGTTGATGATAAGATCAAAATGTTCAGCCAGACCATTTATAAAGGGGGGCTGAAAGTTCATTAAGAAGCATGAAAGGAGAATTTGGCAAAGCACAGATGAATACAGGGATTGGAAGAAATGAAATTATTTGAGATTTATAGCCCAGCTACCCAACTCTTCCCTCCAGGAATTTAGACGGTGAACTCTTTGGGTGCATTAGATTTGGTTTTATTGAATAATTTATTTTACATTTTTATTTATTTCCTTTACTAATTTTTTTAGGAGTGCTCTTATTGGGTTGAACAAAACTTGCTTTTATTTATAAACTAGAAATATTCTGTCTCTGTATGCCTAACTTTATCAATTTTGAGTGTGTAGATGCCCAATATCTGGGACCTAGGAAACAAAATGGGCTGAGCAAAATTCTGAGCTTCAATTTTAAAAGCCAAGTTTTGTTTAAAAAGAATTTCGGCAATGCTTCAAAACAATCATAGTGTGTCCTTCGTCACCAAATGCTGTACAGAATGTTAAATTATACCTGGCTTCTGCCGAGTGTTCTTAGAACAAGCGTTTATTATAGATTAGTTCTCTTTTATATTAATGGGTGTCTAGGAGAGGGAGGCAATAGCACTTGAGGCAATTTTGTTTTACTATGAAAATTATTTAAGCCTTTATAAGATGAAATTCGGGAAAATGTACTGTCTTCTCGAAAAATATGTTTTTCTAACCCCAAATACAGCAAAAGCTTTTTGAGGAAAGTCATTTTGCTTTTAGCTTCGCGAAACAGATTTTCCAACTATTAAGCAAGATAAAAGGTCATCTTGACCGATTGTTTTAGATCATTCTTTCATTCCTGGCCAGGATTTTATAAGATTAAAAGAGTGTGCTTCTGAAACAGAAAAAAAAGGGCCACAGCATTTATAAACTAGGAGGTCCCTAAATGCTAGAGGTTATTCTGATTCCAGAGGGAGCGTTAAGGCAGCAATGTAAACATGTTGCTGGTAAGTGAAATTACATTTCAAGCTCTACACCTTGCCACTCCAAACCTAAATAAATGAATAAAAATTTTCTTCTAACTTGAGATATTTTCCATAGTTACTTTCTAATATTACTTTAAAATAGTTAGCATCAAAAGCTGAAATTCAGTAAATAATATTCTGATCATGCCATTGACTCAGCAAAAGAGAAGAATTGCCAGAAATCAAGTGCCATCCACATGTCAACTAAGGTCCCTCTGTCCCTTGGAGACCTAGCTAAAAATGACTGCAGTCCTCTATTCTGTGGCCTTTGAGATGCTTCCTTCACCACCCACCATGGTCCACCTCACCTCTCACCCCAATTCTGCAAACTCCCCTGACTTTACTTCCTCTTGCTTCTCTCTGTTCATCTTCCATATTTGCATGTGTTTCTTAGTTTGGTTCGACTCAGTCCAGATATAGAGCCTAGCCCCATCACAGTCTGTAAAAAAGCACCACTCACCTTGTACTTTACATGAGCTCAACACCTTTTTACTAAAAATCTGGAGAGCAGCGAGGAGTACCAGAACAGAACATGTGATTTTCCACTATCTCTTGGCTTCTACCCTCTGCTCTTTATGTTTCTTTTCTGTCCCTCCCATCTCCACGTACTGCCCACAAAGCAAACTGCAAAGTCATTCTCTTGTCACCCATGAAAGTTCAATCTTATCACCTTTGAATTAGGGACTTTCACCAACAACTACAGTTTTCTCAAAAAGTATTCTGACAGTTGAAAGTTTCTGTCTTGTTAAGATAGCATGAAGCATGTTCTTGTGAGTTTTGGAGACTGAAAAACAGAATTAGTTATCTGTCTTCAGCGGCAAAATGTCAAATAAATTAAATTGATAAACATCATTGACTTTTACAAAGCCGACCTGTACAATGCTGTATAATGTCCGGAACTCCATTGATATTCTTTCCTTTAAAAGTTGGAGCCTATACTTACCTGGCAGGGGAGATACCATGATCTCAAAGGTGGTTTTCCCAGGGCAAGGCTCATCCATTGCACTCCAAATGTGCTGATCCCTGCAATTTCCTCAAATGTAGGAAACCCAACGGCATAATGTGTAGCAGTGGGAGACTGTGTTCATGCTTTCCTCTGTTAAAAGAAAAAAAAAAAAAACAAAACTGGACCCTAATTCTCTCCATCCTCCCAAAGTGGGGCTGGACTTGATAACTTGCTTCTAATGAACACATTGTGCTGGAAGTGATTCCATGTGACATCCAAGGCTATGTCATAAAAAGGATAGCTTTCCTCTCTCTCTTTTTCTGGGGTAAGCTAGTCGGCATGTTGTGAGGACACCCAAGCAGCTGTATGGAGAAGCCCCAGGATGGAGAGACTAGCCTGGAGAAGAACCAACTTGCCAGCTATGGGAGTGGACCACCTCGAGTCCTCCAGCCTCAGCCAGGTCTTCAGTTGATTTCAGCCATGGCTGATATCTTGACTGCAAACCACCCAACTAGCTGTTCCTAAATTCTTAACCCATAGAAACTGTGAGAATAATAAATACTTGTTGTTATTTTAGCCACTAAATCCGGGGGTAGTTTACAGAGCAATATGTAACTAATACTCATAGATACTAATACAACTTTCTTGGAAAAACAATTAGTTTTTGTAAATGAATGAATGTGTGAACATTCAAATCAGAGCATTACCAAAGAAAGAGAGTTAACTAGGGGATCATTTCTTCTAGCAATGCTTTCCTGACTTCCCCAGATCCACGCTTCAGAAACTTTCACCTGTGCATGGATCATCCCGGGACTCAACTATAAATGAAGATTCTGATTCAACAGGTCTGAGAATCTGCATTTTTAGCAAGACTCCAGGTAATGTCAACACTACTGGCTGATGACTTTCTGTCATGGCACTTACCGTGGACTCCATTCATCCTGCCACCGGGTGTTCAAGGTTATAGGTCACTTTGTGTCAGAGGCACTGGTGATATTGAACTTTCCCCAAGTTCTGTGCCTCTTGAAAACAGGGGAGATTACGAAACTACCCCTTCCCAACACACACCTTCAGTGTTCCAAAAAATGACTTCTTGCAAGGAATTCCTTTTCCCCATAAGATTTAGATAAGACCCACCGATGACCTCCTTGTTCACCTATGACAAGGTCAGACGTGGACTTTCCAATTTCCATTCTGTGTCTCATGAATGATTAGCCATTGGTCTCCACTGGCCAATGTCGACAAAATATCATCAATGTGACTTGACCAAACTCTGCTTAGCCTCCTCACCTTCCCCCAGGCCCCTGGACTGTGGTCCTTTCTTGTATGTAGGAATGCAGAAAAGCCTCTCTATAAGACCTGCTCCAGAGAATGCAATGGCCACAAACAGAGACTGAGCCACTGTTTGATCATGCCACCACCTCATCCCGCCCCTCACATGGTTCTTTGTAGCCTTCTCTACTCCCTGTGAAAGAAAGACCTTTTTCTACTGACCTCGGAGATGCACGCTGATCTCATGGTTACGGCACTCTCTACATTGCTATAGTCTCCTTCCCTAATGCTGCAGTTTCCTTTCCTAGAGCAAGAGTCTCCCTGCCTTTGTTGCAGTCATCCTTTTGGATATCATCTCTCCTTACCTGAGTTCAATTTATTTTCTCTTTGCTTTTTTTTTTTTTTTTGAGATGGAGTCTTGCTCTGTTGCCCAGGCTGGAGTGCAGTGGTGTGATCTCGGCTCACTGCAACCTCTGCCTCCTGGGTTCAAGAGATTCTTCTGCCTCAGCCTCCCGAGTAGCTGGAATTGCAGGCATGTGCCACCATACCCGGCTAATTTTTGTATTTTTAGTAGAGATGAGGTTTTACCATGTTGACTAGGCTGGTCTCGAACTCCTGACCTCAGGTGATCCACCTGCCTTGGCATCCCAAAGTGCTGGGATTACAGGCTCGAGCCACCATGCCCGGCCCCATTATGCTTTGAGGGATTTACCTCTTTAGGTTTGAGATGTAGATCCCTTGAAAATCTGGAATCTCTTGTCTGAATCTACAGGAAGAACTGCTTTTCCCACATGGTTGTAATCACCTCCTTAATTGTCTGTGTCTCACAGTAGATTGTAAATAGGGACAACAGGGACTGTGTCTGACTTATTTCTCATGTTCCCCTAGACTTCTACAAAGCGTTCATGTGGGTAAGTGCTCTATATGTGCTGAACAAGTGAATGATTATTAGAAATATTGAGGGTGGGTGCCAGGTTTTGAGAGGCTGGAATATTTTAAAATGTTCAATTTACCTACATTGTTTAGGAAATTAATATAGATAAAGTTAGCCTAGTCATTTGACCATATATCTCTCCAAATTGTCCTTTCAATAAGAGGAATCTCATATTCAAAATAGGCTCTTTGGATAATCAACATCTAAGCTTTGTTTCCATTCTGAATGAGTCTCCACTAAGCATGGCCTATGTCTCTGAAATAAAAGTCCTTCAAACTGCAGAATCTTAGCACTAGAAAAATATTAAGAGAAAAATTTGAAAGAAATTTCCTAAACACAGTGCTAGGAAAATTCAATCACAGGGGAAATCTTTTCCCACTGAGCAGTATATTGCTATCAGAACCTAGGAAATAATAAGCAAAGTACATTTAAATGGAAAAAAAATACTCCTTTCAGTAATTCTAGCTTTTGAAGTATGTATAGAAAGAAATTCAGAGCTAATGGATCAACTTTAGTGAGCCTAAGCAAAAACCAATTTGGAAAACCCACACTTCAATTAACCTGAAATGAAAACGGGTGACAGAAAAAAAGATACAGCTAATAGAAGACATTAAATTAATGCTTTTGGTGACCCAAGAGACAAAAGAAGAAATAAATTTATCATGATTTACCTTTCACGTAGAGGGAAAAAAATCTGAATACCTTCCAAAATATTAATTTGTTTCCAAAGTGCTTAATGATTAGGTATATTCCTAAGTATTTTATTTTATTTTTTTGTAGCTATTGTAAAAGGGGTTGAGTCATTGATTTTTGTGGGATTTTTTTGTTGTTTTGTTGATGTTGTTGTTGTTGTTGTTGTTTTGAGATAGAGTCTCACTCTGTTACCCAGGCTGGAGTGCAGTGGCATGATCTCAGCTCACTGCAACCTCTACCTCCCGGGTTCAAGTGATTCTCCTGCCTCAGCCTCCCAAGTAGCTGGGATTACAGGCTCGCCATAACAGCCCAGCTAATTTTTGTATTTTTAGTAGAGACAGGGTTTCACCATGTTGGCCAGACTGGTCTCGAATTCCTGACCTCAGGTGATCTGCTCACCTCAGCCTCCCAAAGTGCTGAGATTACAGGCATGAGAGACCATGCCCGGCCTGAGTTGTTGATTTGATTCTCATCTTGGTCGCTGTTGGTGTATAGAAGAGCTACTGATTTGTGTACATTGATTTTGTACCCAGAAACTTTGCTGAATTCTTTTATCAGTTCCAGGAGCTTTCTGAAGGAGCTTTTAGGGTTTTCTATCTAAACAATCATATCATCCGCAAACAGCAACAGTTTGGCTTCCTCTTTACCAATTTGGGTGCCCTTTATTTCTTTCTCTTATCTGATTGCTCTGGCTAGGACTTCCAGTACTATGTTGAAAAGTTGAAAAGGAGTGGTGACAATGGGTATCTTCAAGGAAAACTACAAAACACTGCTGAAAGAAATCATAGACAACACAAACAAATGGAAACACACCCCAAGCTCATGCTCGTGGATAGGTAGAATCAATATTGTGAAACAGACCACACTGCCAAAAGCAATCTACAAATTCAATGCAATTCCCATCAAAATACCACTATCATTCTTCACAGAATTAGAAAAAAATTCCTAAAATTTATATAGAACCAAAAAAGAGCCCACATAGCCAAAGCAAGATTAAGCAAAAAGAAAAAACCTGGAGGCATCACATTACCTGATTTCAAAGTATACTATAAGGCCATAATCACCAAAACAGTATGGTACTGGCATAAAAATAGGCACATAGACCAATGGAACAGAATAGATAACCAAGAAATAAACCCTAATACTTACAGCTAACTGAACTTCAACAAAATAAACAAAAACATAAAGTGGTGGAAAGACACCCTATTTAACAAATGGTGCTGGGATAAATGGCAAGTCACATGTAGAAGAATGAAACTGGATCCTCATCTCTTACGTTATACAAAAATCAACTCAAGATGGATCAAGAACTTAAATCTAAGACCTGAAACTACAGAACTTCTAGAAGACAACATTGGAAAAACTCTTCTAGACATTGGCCTAGGCCAGGATTTCATGACCTAAAACCCAAAAGCAAATGCAATAAAAACAAAGACAGTTTGGACTTAATTGACCAAAAAGCATTTGCACAGCAAAAGGAACAATCAGCAGAGTAAACAGACAACCCACAGAGTGGGAGAAATCTTCACAATCCATACACCTGACAAAGGACTAATATCCAGAATCTACAATGAACTCAAACAAATTAGCAAGAAAAAAACAAACAGTCCCATCAAAAAGTGGACTAAGGACATGAATAGACAATTCTCAAAAGAGGATCTACAAATGGCCCACAAACATATGAAAAAATGCTCGACATCACTAATGATCAGGGAAATGCAAATCAAAACCACAATGCGATACCACCTTACTCCTGCAAGAATGGCCATAACAAAAAAATCAAAAATCAAAAAATAGGCCTGGCATGGTGGCCCACATCTGTAATCCCAGCACTTTGGGAAGCCGAGGTTGGTGGATCACCTGAGGTCAGGAATTTGAGACCAGCCTGAGCAATGTAGTGAAACCCTGTCCTGTCTCTACTAAAAAATACAAAAATTAGCCGGGCGTGGTGGTGCATGCCTATAATCCCAGCTACTCGGGAGGCTGAGGAAGGAGAATCACTTGAACCTGGGAGGCAGAGGTTGCAGTGAGCCGAGATTATGCCACTGCACTCCAGTCTGGGTGGCAGAGCAAGCCTCTGTCTCAAAAACAAAACAAAACAACAAAAAAAAAATAAATAAATAATAGATGTTAGCATGCATGCAGTGAACAGGGAACACTTCTACACTGTTGGTGGGAATGTAAACTAGTACAATTGCTATGGAAAACAGTGGGGAGATTCCTTAAAGAACTAAAAGTACATCTACCATTTGATCCAGCAATCTCACTGCTGGGTATCTACCAAGAGGAACATAAGTCACTATATGAAAAAGATACTTGTGCATGCATGTTTATAGCAGCACAATTTGCAATTGCAAAAACATGGAACCAACCCAAATACCCATCCCATCAATCAACGAGTGGATAAAGAAACTGTGAGATACACACACACACACACACACACACACACACACACACACACACACGATGGAATACTACTTAGCCATAAAAAGGAATGAATCAATGGCATTCACAGTGACCTGGATGAGTTTGGAGGCTATTATTCTAAGTGAAGTAACTCAAGAATGGAAAAACAAGCATCGTATGTTCTCACTCACGTGTGGGGGCTAAGCTATGAGATGCAAAGACATAAGAAAGACACAGTTGACTTTGGGGACTCAGGGGGAAAGGGCTGGAAGGAGGTGAGGGATGAAAGACCACAAATTGGGTGCAGTATATACTGCTTGGGTGATAGGTGTGCCAAAATCTCACAAATCACCACCGTAGAACTTATTCATGTAACCAAGCACCACCTGTTCCCCAATAACCTGTGAAAATAATTTTTTTTTTTTGAAGATGCTTAATGAGACTTTTGGTCTACTTACTGATCTAAAGAAAACATGTGGTGGTAAACGGTTTGAAAATACAGCTCAAATTATTTTCTCCCTGTGTCTGTGCCCTTTTGCAGTGTGAGTTTGTAGCTCCTGGCGACAGACGTATAGTTTTTTGTTTTCTTGTGTGCGTGTGTTTTTCCCCACCTGTTGTATCTCAACTAGCCTGTGACTTACTTTGACAAGTAGAATGAGGCACATGGGATATTGTGCCAGTTCCAAGTCTAGTATCAAGAGGCTTTGCACGTTCTGTTCATTCTCCTGGAACCATGCCACTACCATTAAACCAGCTTGGACTTTTTCTGATGATGCTGGGAGCCATGTGGAAGAAAACCAAGGTGCCCCAGCTTGCTCACAGCCAGTTCTGGAAGCAAAAGCATCTGGCCTGCCTGCAGCAAGCCGAAGACTCACTAGTGAGCCCAGGCAACACAAGCCAAGTCAGAACCGCTTGGCTGACCCCTGGAGTAATGAATGGTTGCCTTAAGTTTTTGGGTGTTTTTCCATACAGCCATAAAAACTGATAGTTCACCCATAAAAAAGATTCACTCATTAATTGTCAAAGAAATTAAAACTAAACCAGCAAAGTCAGACCATTTATTGTCTATGAGATGGATGAAAATAAACAAGGATGTTCATTCACGGAGTTTGTAATTATATGGAAAGCTGGAAGGTGCAATTTTTTAGAAGACAATTTGGCAATGTGTATTAAATTTTCAAATGTGCCAGCTATTACTCTTCTTGGATTGTATTCTAAAAAAATCGTATAAGTATGTGATGATTTATTAACCTCATTTATAATACTAATGTTAGAGAATCAATGTGAATGTTCTTCAACAAGCGATGTGTTCTTCAAAAATATTATGTTATATCCATACAATGGAGTACTGAGCAGTCATTAAAAATGGTATTTATTTATGTTGACATGGAAAGACTGCCACATTATTGTCACTGCTACTAAATAATTATTAGAATAATAGGATATTTCTATTTTTAACATTTAACAAAAACACTATGAATAGAAAGTGTTTAGAACAATATGCTTTGAAATATCAGCTATTATTTCTAGGAATGAGATTATAAGCAATTTTCATTTTCTGTTTACACATCTGAATAATTTAATTTTATTGATTGATTAGTTGATTGATTGAGACAGGGTCTCACTCTGTTGCCCAGGCTGGAGTGCATCACAGCTTGCTGCAACCTCTGCCACCTGAGTTCAAGCGCTTCTCCCTCCCAAGCAGCTGGGATTACAGGCGTGAGCCACCATACTGGACTAAATCACTTAATTTTAAACAAAAGTATTTGTCATGCGTAAATTCTGGAAAATTAAGTCTACTTTTTAAATGGTTTTAAACTCCTTTATTAGGTACAACATTAAACTAAATTGACCTGTTTAATTACAGGTCTTTATTCTGAAGAATGCATTTCTTTGTGGCTGACAAAAACAAGGAAATGGTTTCTTCAGAATAAATAAATGCATTCTAATTTTAAATGAGTATAAAATTGAGGCCGGATGTGGTGGCTCACGCCTATAATCCTAGTGCTTTGGGAGGCCCAGGCAGATGGATTGCCTGAGCTCAGCAGTTCAAAACCAGCCTGGCCAACATGATGAAACCACATCTCTACTAAAATATAAAAAATTAGCTGGGTGTGGTGGTGGATGCTTGTAGTCCCAGCTACTCGAGCAGCTGAGGCATGAGAATCGCTTGAACCCGGGAGACAGAGGTTGCAGCGAGCCAAGATTGTGCTACTGCTCTCCAGCCTGGGCAAAAGTGTGAGACTGTCTCAAAAACAAAAAAAAAAATAAAAAAAAAATAAAGATTCCTTATTTGTTTTTGTAAATATAAGAGGGAAAGTTTCCCATACACCAGGAATGGCCTGGAAATAGCAGTATATTAATCAGTAAATTTTGGTGTTTCAAACAGAGATGTTTGATCCAGAAAAACTGAAGAACATTCATCATGACACAGATTTGTTTTTCCATTTAATCAAATCAAGAGGCCCTTTCAAGATTTTTGTAAGAGGTCTTGAAATAAAGAGGAAACTTGCACAAATTAATCAACAACGTTAATCAAGTGCCTACTGCGTACAGGAATTATTCTGGTTGCAAGTGAGAGACCTATAAATCTAAAATGGTCTTTTTTAAAAAAATGAGTTTACTCGCTAATGCAATTTAAGAGTCCAAGAATTAACTCTTTTCAGATGTATGACGTAGGACTCAACGTGACCAGGACTGTTTCTATGTTTTTCTTTCTTGGTGTTGGCTCCTCCTCAGGAAGAATCTCTCTTGTAATTGCTTCCAAGATGGGTTCCAACATACTTCATCATTCAGACCCAGTGGGAAAAAGACAATGTTCCTCCCAGAACAGTTTTAAAACATTTCCTGATGTGAAATCATGTGCCATCCAATTACTCTTCCTGGAAGAGTAAATATGCTTGCTGTTTTAAACTAGAGGTGGGATTAAGCTCATCAAATCACAATGCTCAAGAGAAGTGACTGAGGAGCTTTCTCAGAGGACAATTACAGTAAACTGTTATAGCTAAAGAAAAGTGAATGGATTCTAGGTGGTAAAATTAATAGATGTTCACCGCAGTCCTCTAGAAGATTATTTAGAGAATAAGAAGACATTTAAAATGCATTCCTAGCCGCAAAATTATCACATACAAGCAAGGAATAAACTACAGATACACAAGAAATAATTGCAATTAAAGACTCAGAATTCTAAATTATCACATAGAAGCAGGGAATAAACTACAGATACATGAAAAATAATTGCAATTAAAGACTCAGAATTCTAAGTGGCAAGTTAGTTGTACAAATAACAAATGCATCTCAGAGGAGAAAACATCACTGTGTGTTTCAATGATTAGCCAAATGTTATCCCTTCATTTAATGGTTTTGGTAATAGTATGATGCTTTAAAATGTTCCTGCTCAATCCAGGCTTTTTTGAATTCTTCAGTTTTAACCACGTCCTTAAGTGATTAGTCTTTGGGTCTTAGACCCAAGATGTGAGGTTTTGAAATAATTTTCCTGTGATTGCAATAAAGATAATAAGTTGATTATCATTTGAAATGCTTTTCCATTGAGTTTTAATGCCTTTCTTTTTTACTTTCTTGAACATATATAATGGAAAACATCTTTATAATTATTCCCAAGTACTGAAACTTTAATCTCCATTGTGTAATTGAAATTTTCTCTGCAGCTAAGTGGTTTTTCTGGATCCTTAACAGGCTAAGAACATCTAAATGCTGATCATTTTCTCAAGGGAAAAGAGGAAAAACGTATATAGGGAGAGTGATAAGCCTTTGTTGTCGTTGTTGTAAAGAAAATTCTCTCTTCAGTTTCCATTGCCATTTTTTTGTGAACCTTTTTTAAAACACACTACTTTTTTCTTACTTAAATGATTAAATATCTATGCATTAAACAAATATTTATTGAATGCAAAACATCAGTATATGCCAGCATAATAGAAGCTGTACTAAAAGCTGCATATACAGTGGTGGACAAAACAGTCATAAGTCTATCATCAAAGAGTTTATGGTGTAGGGAAGAAGACACAAAATAAAAAAGTAAAAAAATAAATAGAAAAAGCGATTGATATGTTATTATATATTATAACATATTACTGATATTATATGTTGTAATAAACTATAAAAGAATTAAAAAATGCAATGATAGAAAATAATGTAGTGTGGGCAAGGTGAGATTGAGAAACTTAATTTGACAGGATTTTCATAATGCCTCTCCGAAGAAGTGACATTTAAATAGAAACCTAAAGGATGAGAAGAGCATGTGAAAAGCAGAGTAATAAGTGCTCCGTGTAGGAGATTGAGAGTTCCCTGCAAGGGGAACAGCTCGAGCAAAGGTCCTGGGGTGTAAATAACTTCTCCATGTTTAAGGAACAACGTGAGGGACGGCATGCCTGGAACATCAAAGGGCAAGTTGCAATGAGGTATGAGGTGCATTTGGAGAGGCAAGTAGAGATCCGACCATATGTGGGCTTGTAGGCCCATGATCAAGAATTTGGATTTTACTGAAAATCTAAAAGAACGCCATTAATGTGTTTTAAGCAGTGAAGAATTACGGCCTGATAGATATTTTTTAAGATAACTCTGTCTGCTGGCCGGGCGCGGTGGCTCAAGCCTGTAATCCCAGCACTTTGGGAGGCCGAGGCGGGTGGATCACGAGGTCAGGAGATCGAGACCATCCTGGCTAACATGGTGAAACCCCGTCTCTACTAAAAATACAAAAAACTAGCCGGGCGTGGTGGCGGGCGCCTGTAGTCCCAGCTACTCGGAGGCTGAGGCGGGAGAATGGCGTGAACCCGGGAGGTGGAGCTTGCAGTGAGCCGAGATCGCGCCACTGCACTCCAGCCTGGGCGACAGAGCGAGACTCCGTCTCAAAAAAAAAAAAAAAAAAAAAAAAAAAGATAACTCTGTCTGCCATGCAGCGAATAGTTTGAATGAGGCAAAGCTGAAAATGGAAAGGACAGTAAAGAGGCTCCTATAACACTTGGCCATGGCTTATTTCAAGGTGTGTGTAGGAAGCAGTGCCACCACGATGGGTTAATGGATTGGATGTGGAAGGTGAATAGAAGGGACGATGGTGCCAGTTTTCTGGCTTAAGTTGTCAGAGAGGTGGTGGCTTTCTGAAACTGGGAAGATGCATCAGTCAGGATCTTGGCAGGAAACAGATGGTACACTCAGACAAGATCACTGATGAAAGTTTAATGGCAGGCGCTGTTTACAAAGGAGTGGACAGAGTTAAAAGAAACAAACAAAGGATGGCAAAGGACTCCAGAACTAGCAATGCAAGAAGCCATTATCCTTCCTAGGTCTGGAAGGGCAAGTGGAGTAGTCAGTTCCTGAAACAGAGTTGTAGTTGTAGCCACAGCTTTAAAAAAAAAAAAAAAAAAGTGAAAGCTGTGACTTTTTTGTAGAAATGCAGCCACTACCAACTCAAGGCTGGCAGGAAGGGAACCAGGGAACTCAATACCCCAACTTTTCTTTCCTCCTGCCCTCCAATCTCCTGCCCTACCCCACCACCAACAAACCCGAAATAGAAGCCAAAATCCAAAGTTGACCACTGATGCAGGCTATACAGGTAGCAGCATCCTGGGCTCAAAGCAGGGTGGAGAAAGGTACAGAGAGAATAGAGGGTGTAAATGGAGAATACTCAGTACTGATAACTAGTAAAGGAACTGTTTTGGAGAGTGGGAATCAAAAGTCACATTTTGTACTCATTACATTTGAGACACCTGTGAAATATAAATTGATATTTCATGTAGAAATATGAATCCACAACTCAGAAAAGAGATTTGTGTTGAAAATTAAAATAGGGAAGTTATCAACATCTAGGTTGTTTTTAAAGCAATAGGAGAGATGAGATAACTGAGACAATTTAGAGAGAGATTTAAAAGAGAAGGAGTAAGGGTTAGAATCCAGTATTTGGATGTAGAGTGAGAGTCTAGAAAGGTAGGGGAAAAATTAGAATAGTGGGATGTCAAGAAATGCAAGAATGGAAAGTAGCAGAAGATATAGTAAGTAGGTAAGTATGTCGAATGCAACTGAGAGGTCAGTAAGATAAATACAGAAATGTGTTCATTGGAGTCAATGAAAGTAATAGACAATCTTTGACTCCTTTTTTACTTTTCAAAATTATATTTTTAAAAATCTTTAGGCTGGGCACAGTGACTCACTCCTGTAATCCCAGCACTTTGGGAGGCCAAGGTGGGTCGATCACAAGGTTAGGAGTTCGAGACCA
The DNA here is from genome assembly GCF_003255815.1 of Theropithecus gelada. NCBI lineage: Eukaryota > Metazoa > Chordata > Mammalia > Primates > Cercopithecidae > Theropithecus > Theropithecus gelada. The sequence goes on along the minus strand of NC_037668.1, from coordinate 206,658,819 downwards.
CCCTGGCCAACATGGTGAAACCCTGTCTCTATTAAAGATACAAAAAGTTAGCCGGGCGTGGTGGCACTTGCCTGTAATCCCAGCCACTTGGGAGGCTGAGGCAGGAGAATCACTTGAACGTGGGAGGCAAGGGTTGCAGTGAGCCAAGATCGCGCCGCTGCATTCCAGCATGGGCGACAGAGAGAGATTCCTTCTCAAAAAAAAAAAAAAAGAGCTTTAAACAACTTTACATGTTTTATAAAAGTATATAAAGTACACTAAATTTTAAAACTTTAGGAAACAACAGCAGTCCAAATGATATTTTTAAGCATATATTAATAAAATCAGGTCCCCAAACAATGTGAACAACAAGTTCTACCACAAAGAAACACAAGGCCCAGACATATTTATAGGCAAGTTTTACCAACCCTTAAAGGACAAATCACTCCAATCAATTAAGAAATCTATTTCCTTGATCTTCATAAAGTGATCCTATAATTCACGTGAAAGAAAAAGGGCCAAAAAGAGTCTAGAAAAGCACTTTTCAAAGTGTGATTAGAAATTCTTAAGGGTTCCCAAGAACCTTTTTGGGAAGGGTCAGGACGGGGGCCATGAGGTCAAAACCATTTTCATAATAATGCTGAAACGCTATTTGCCGTATTCACTCTCATTCTCTCATTAGTGTACTGTGGAGTTTTCCAGAGGCTACACAATATGTGATATCATGCAAGATTGAATGAAGAAGCAGGTAGGAGGCTATCTTCAATTAAACAGATGTGATAATCTAGCTATCTTCTATTAAGCCAGACATTTTTTAAAATGGCAAAACTGTAAAGTAATGCCCTTCTTCTAAATGTTTGCTTGGAAAATTTATTACTTTTATTTTTTAAATGTTATATTAACATGCAACGGGTTTACTAATATTACTTTTAAATGAATTCATAAATAAGCATTAAATAACTTTTAATTTCTAATAGAGCAAATATTGATGGATATAATCCACATTTTAAAAACTCCTCGGAATTTTCAGTAATTTCTAAAAGTGTAAGGGGTTCCTAAGACCAAAAGTTTGAGAACTGCTGACTTAGCATAAAAAAGGAAGTAAAATAGAGGGTAGGCTTTTATCTCTGAATATCAAGACTGACTTGATGAAGTAAAGCTAGGGTAGTTGAATATATAGCAGTAAAAATTAAAACATCTATCCTTTGCCAGTTTGGGGCTAGGAGGTGAAGAAAGAACTCTAACATGCTGCTGGTGGCACGGCAAATGGTTCAACTGCTTTGGAGAGTGATGTGGCAATGTTGAAGATATGCATAACTTAGGGCCTGGTATTCCAGCTCTACGTATAAAACCCTAAGGAAATTCAAGCGCATGTGAACAGAGAGATAAAAATAGGAATTGCAGCACTGTTTCCAATAAGGGAAATCTGGAAACAACCTATGCATCCCCCAGTGGAAATGCGAAGGAAATACAGCAAGCCCAGAGCAAGAGTTACCCCTTGGAAGGGAAGCCAAAGCAATGGGGAGGGGAAACAAAAGACTTTCAGTTGTATCTGTTTATTTATGAGAAAATAAGGGAGGGAGGGAGGGAGAAAGAGAAAGACTGAAAACACAGCACAATGTCATCACTGAGTTAAATCTGGGTAATGTGTACATAGGAGTTCGTTGTGTATTTATTCTTCTGAATGTTTGAAATACTACATAGTAAAAGCAAGCTACTGGGACCACATTCATTTGCATTCTCATTCTGTATAATGCACACAGTGAAACTGGTTGCCTACAAAGAGAATGTTAAAATTTAAATTCAGGTACAAAGTGGTCTAAATATACACCACAGTCTAGCTCCTCCTAACACTCTGATAGTGTTAAAGGAAGTTTTATTTGTTGTAGGTTTTATAACCAAGCTATTTGAAGGAATGCAGTTGAAGCATGGAGATCAGAGTGTTTCAATCTTCTGGTGTCTCTTGGAGGTGCCATATGTTGGAATCATTGTCAGCTAGAAAAACATCCGCTACAAAAGTGCATCCTTCTGGGGGAAGTCAGTTTGCATAACTTATCCCAAGAGTAAATTCAGACAATGGGGCAGCATCAGGAATGGGCAATGACATCATCCTGGTCTGTGTTCATCTCCATTCTTAACCCAGGTGGACCCAAATAGTATCAGCCAAGTGGATTGGTTTGAGGAGTTATCAAAATAGTTTTGTCTTGGTTTCCTCCTTGGGATAGCAGGGGACTAAGCAAGCTAGTTTCATGGATCATTATTCCAAGCGTCCAACCTCCAAATTTCTAGATAGCAGAGTAACTCTTAGCTAAGCAGTGAGGTCGACAAAGTATGAAACACCATAATTTGTAAGATGAGAATTTATGCTAGTATTAATTATTGTTTCTATTCAATTCCATATACATTCATGAAGCATATATGCTATGGTTTGAATGTTTTCGTCCTCTCCAAAATTCATGTTGAAACTTAATCTCCAATGCAACATATGAAGAAGTGTGGCCTTTAGGAGGTGATTGAGTCATGTCATAAATAGAATTAGGTGCCCTTATGAAAGGGCCTGAGAAGGGAGTTCATCTCTCTTCGTCTTCTGCCCCTTCTTCCATATAAGGACCCAGTATTCATCCTCTCCAGAGGATACAGAAACATAGTACCATCTTGGAATTGGAGATTGAGTCCTCACCAGACACTGAACCTTCTGGTGCCAGGATATTAGACTCCCAGCCTTCAGAACTGTGAGAAATAAATTTCCGTTTTTAAAATAAATTACCCAGTCTGTGGTATTTTATTATACCAGCACAAATGAACCGAGACAATATGTTTTGTGAAGGCACTGTGCTAGCCTCCTTGCTAGTGATTAGGGAGAAAAAAATTAAATAAGACATTCTCAACATACACATCTGTACAGGTAGTTGGTGCAGGTAAACCAAATTTTATTTATTTAAGTTAGCACTGCCAACTGCATTTCCATAAGAGGACACAGAAAACTCTGCAAAAAAAGGTTCTTGGACTCTTCCCATAACACTCTAAAGGTCACTCTTGGTTATGTAAATAGAAGTAGTATAACATATGTTATGGGTTGAACATTTGTCGCCTTCCAAACTCATGTTGAAATTTATTGCCATTGGAATGGTACTAGGAAGAGGGATGTTTAAGAGGTAGTTAGGCCATGAGGGCTCTGTCCTCATGAATAATGTCATGTCATTATCATGGGAATGGGTTCCTTATAAAAAGATGAGTTTGTCCCCCTTTAGACTCTCAGTCACTCACCTTTGGCCATGTTATGATGCAGCAGAAGTCCCTCTTCAAGTGCCAGCCCCTCAATCTTGTACTTCTTAGCCTCCAGAACTGTGAGCCAATAAACTTCAGTTCATCTAAATTCCCGGTCTGTGGTATGCTGTTATAGCAGCATAAATGAACTAAGACAACATCTATTGGCCTACAGATCTCAGATTCTTTTTGTGATTTGGTGGAAATGGAGAGAGGGAAAGTAAATTTGCATGGCGTTAAGTAGGCTTCAGTGAGGAATAAGATAAAGCCCATGACCCTTTCTCTTTAGATGATTAGAATTATTAGGAACTCTGAGGTTTTAGGATAATGTCAGTCAAAGTTCTCTTGTAGGAAAGGACCTTAAAAACCCAAAGAAAACGAGGAAAGTAACAACCTGTACTAGTGATCCTTATTCCACACAGAATATATAGAGCATCATGAAGAAGGCCTTTAAGACAACTCCAGACCCAGCCACCCCATTAATGTTAGCTTGTCAGTAAAAACCATAATCACTTGTACCTTGGAGATCTGTGTGGCAAACAGAACCAGGGAGGCAACTGGTCTTTAGATGCAACACTGTGTCACAGCAATAGAAGCCACAGCAGTTGAAAACTAAGCCTAATTGGTGGGCAGATCACATGGCCTGGCATTTGTAAGCAAGAGCAACCAAGCAAATAAGGCCAAGTAAGCTTCTCAGGATCTTGGACCATTTAGGATGATGGGGTTCATAAAAACTTGGTGCTGGATTTCCTGCTAACATAAATATATGGAGTTAGAATAATCCACTGGAATGTAAAAGGGGGATTGTTATATTTATACCCCACACTAGTGCAGGGGGCCATACTGGTTATACTTACATATCCCAAGAACATCTCCAAAACAACCCATTTGAAGGGCATAGCACTACTATAGAAGTCTGCAACTAGTGCTAAAGAAACATTATGAAGAAAGTCAATCTTTATAAAAATCCTTGGAAATCACCGTAACTGACACGAATAGAGACAGTTAATAAATGGTTATGTATTGTTCAATAATTTCATGTTATGTACTGAAAATACTGTATGCAGAATCACATTAGCTCTACCTCCCAAGAGTTACTATGAGTAATCCTGTATACAAGTGTTAGAAGCCAAATTTGTCAGTAGTGTGAAATGTAGGCATTTTAGTTCAGACTGTCAAATTAAAATTTTAAAGATAATGTTCTAGATTCTAAAGAGAAAATGTGTAGCCCCCAACAGAGTATGCTCCAGTATGATACACATCAACTATGCCCACAAAGGTAGTGCCAAATACTATATGTACTTGGATAACACAATGGAAAACCTGTAAGCAATTGGATTTGCCTCTACCAGCTTGGAGTAACAACCAGGGCCAGCAATACAATTTGTGGCACTCCATCAAAAATGAAAATGTAGACCTTATTGCTCAAAAAAGGAACAAAAAGGGATCTTTTTTTTTTTTTTTTTTTTTTTTTTTTTGAGACGGAGTCTCGCTCTGCCGCCCAGGCTGGAGTGCAGTGGCCGGATCTCTGCTCACTGCAAGCTCCGCCTCCCGGGTTCACGCCATTCTCCTGCCTCAGCCTTCCGAGTAGCTGGGACTACAGGCGCCCGCCACCGCGCCCGGCTAGTTTTTTGTATTTTTTAGTAGAGACGGGGTTTCACCATGTTAGCCAGGATGGTCTCGATCTAAGGGATCTTTTTTAAAGTACCTAAAATATAAAGCTTTTTCCTTTCTTTCAAAGTCTCCCCATCTTGATTTGCCATGGTGTTTTTTATTGGCCACTTGCATTATTTTTCCATTGCTGCATAACAAATTAGCAGCTTAAAACAATAGCCATGTTTTCTGATATCGTTCATGGGTCAGGAGTCCAGGCATTGCTTAGGTGGGTCCTCTGCTCAAGGCATCTAAAATAGTCAGATGTGTAAAATCAAAGGATGGAATGGGGTTGTCGGGGGCTGAGGTGAGGGGGATATGGGAAATTATTAATCATTGGGCATAAAGTGTCAGTCAAGCAAGATTAATAAGCTCTAGAGAGCTGCTGTGCCTACAGTCAACAAGAATGAATTGTATGCTTAAAAATTTGCTAGAAGCATAGATCTCATGTTAAATGTTCTTATCATAACACAACAAAATAAAATAAAATAAACTGGAATTTAATCTATTGATAGACTCTGATTCTGGAAATGATATTATAAGGATTAAAGGAACATTATTTTTCTGAGATTTATGCTGAAAGTCTTTCAGTTTCTCTATGAAAGTGAGAAAGGCAATGAATATGGAAAACAGCCTGTTTCCTCATCTATATTAATACTTAGCTCACAGGGTTCTGGTAAAGATGAAGTGAGATAGTGGAAGTCCTTCATAAGTTGTAAAGTGCTATTCAGTATAAGAAGACATTAGTGTTAAAATTAATGAAAACAACACATCAACAAATTACTTTTTTTTATTAGCAATCCTATTTGCCAATGAAAAATGAAGCCATAATTTTAGTAAGATCCTGCCTCTCACACTGGTTTTTAGAGGCGGACAGTCGGAACTCACACTGTGATCAGTGAGGTAGGAAGAGGGCACCAAGAAATCACTGCAGAAAAGAAGCACTAGAATAGTTTCCCCTGAAAATGTAAGTTCTGCCCTCCGACATACTTGGCTTCTGGCTATTACAGAGAATATCAAGGATATAGAGTACTTTGCTAACAAGAAGCATGCATCTTCATACTCAGGACTTCCTTTTTTTTTTTTTTTTGTGGAGATGGAGTCTCACTTTTGTCACCCATGCTGGACTTTCTCAGGAGATTACAAAGATCTTTTACCTCAGGTTAACAAACACTATCCCAGAGTACTCAGAAATAGTCTTAAAAAGGCTGAATATGCAAGAAACAATTTTCAGGCCAACTCTTTTGACAATAGACTCCTCTGTATCTAAAGCAATCCACTATTTGTTATGTCATTCTGAGGCCAGAATTCAGTCCCAATTCCCTCCACAAGGTTGATGCTGAAATCGTTAAGTAATGAGATACAGTACTCAAGACAGCTGATGGGTGTGAGACTCTCTGTGATTGAACAGCTTCCCTTAATAAAACAAAATGTGAAGTGCTCCAAGGTCTTTGGTGAAGAAAAGCTGAAGGAAAAATCTTTGGGTAGAAAGAAGGGATTTTTCTAAAAGCCCCTATATATTTTTTCTCAGTCTTTTGATAATGTAGACTCTAGGGGTATGCCGCACCCCCTTTAGGATTTCTGCTCAATTATGAGCCACAACCAAAGTCATTTCCTATTGCTCATATGGATCAACTAGAAGATCCTTGAAAAAGAACCAAGAAGCACATAGAAAGGGACACAACATAGAGTATCTAAATAGTCAAGCTACAAGTAGGTTTCTGATCCTGCAGTAACCAACTGACTTACTGACTTAGGGACCTCTTCTCTTCCATGTTCTTTCTGAATATGACCTTCAGTTGTTACCTTGTCTCACTATTGCTCAGGAGCTCATCTAATTTCCTGTGCTGCCCTGTTCCTGGAAAGCACAAACTTCCTTTCGATTTAAAACCCAAATATTTTCATGGATTTCTGCTACCAAGCACTTCACTACTTACAGTATCTGGCCTGAAAGCTAAGTCTCATCCCTTCCCAACTTGTTCTGTAAGTTTGTACCTATTTTATCATGATGCATTATGACAGCTCCTTCCCCACTCACCCCATCCCCACCCCAGTCCTCAAGGTATTCAAAGGAAAGAATAAACATTTATTGTGTACCTACTATGAAAAAACATGGAATATATAAACAGGAAAACAAATTGTTTAGGAGGTTTTAAAACAACCTCCTATAGGAGGGGCTACTTACCTAGGTTTGCAGGGAAACGTATGCTTCCCAGCACTGATACACCACTTTCTTACTCTTTTAGAACATTTTGTCTTTACTGGGGACCTGGATCAGTGTTTCCTTTCTTTCTGTATAAAGGACATTTTGTAGTCCCCTCTCCTGAGTACTCTGCACAAAGTACTCTGCACAAAGCTAGATGCCCCATTTTGCTTACTATTTTGAGATACTTCTTCTGCTTGGTTTTGTGGCTCTGCTCTGTGACTTAAAGTCTTCTTCCCTGGCCAGAAATCTGTGCTGCCTCTTTTATCATCATGGACTTCTTTTGCCTTGCTATGCTATAGGAAAGTTGTTTAAACCTTCTGGAAGGAAGAGTTGATTTCTTGACTGAAGTTTTAATTGAAAATACATCCCCCTAGGCTGGAATAAGACACCACGGTGCATTCTCTGTAATATCACTAAATACATCATCTAACACTCACTCACACTCACTGTTATATATGCTATATATGTTATTTGACTCAATCCTGAAACCAATTCTATAATGAAGAAAGTCTCCAAGGAGTAAAATAATCAAGGATGCAAACGCCATTTGTCTGCCTCCAATGACCAGGCTTATACCACTTTAATTTGCATGAGGGTTAGTAGTCTCTCCAATAACATTGAGACAGTTTGAATATATGTTTTGGTGTCAAAGTTGAAAAATAGTTTTTCTCTTTGGTCCCAACACTTATTCTAGTAGATAATCTTGAGCCCACCCCAGCTTCTTCCCTGTCCTCAGGGTTCTGCTTTTCCCTCTGTTGTCCCTTAACCTGTTTCTGTGCCCAAGCCCTGCTGACCAGCTTGAACTTAATCTGGGGCTCTGTTGGAAGATACCATCTTCTCATTTCTCCAGAAGCACTCTCATGGGGCTGTGTTGAAGAGTGGATTTGTAACCAGTTTTTTCATCAACATAATCCCAACTGCTTTGTGTCTTCCAGAAGTTCCTCAAACTGGGTGTGTTGTCCACCACCGGCATTTTTGTTTTCCAGGGCTGCTTTGGGTGCATTCATATTTTTACATCGGTCATTTCAGTGGAATTTTGTAAGGAAAACACTATAACCTTTCCTTAGTACGCAATTTTGAAGCAAAACCTCTTATCTACGTTTTATAATTTTTTTTCTAGAATGAGTACAGTTCAGTATAACAGAGATCTGAGAAGAGTTTTTAAAAATAAGGAAATACTTCTAACACTATGGCTTGGCACTCCAAGCTAATGAAGATGCTCCTGAAGTCTGTTACTTCCTGGCAGGACACTTAGGTCTCCAGAGAAAATCACTTAAGAAAGCCTTAGTCCTTGACCAAGTAAAGTTTTCCTTGTATTGTTTTAAGTTAAAAATAAGAAAAGAATGACTCAGCAAGTTTTGGCCTATATATTGTCATTCTATACAACTCCCTAAATATTTAAATCTGAATTAAAACATAAACAGCCTGAAGAATGACTTTCTCTAGGCCTAAGGACAGTTTGATGCAGCAAATTTAAATATTATTTATATGTTGCTTTGCTATGAAATTTATTTGCCTTGCCAACAACACAGTGTGGTAATTTAAAAGTTGGGTTTTTAAATTAACAGTCTTGACCTGTATTTTGCTACCAATAAAAGTCTGGTTCCTAACTATAATTCCATACTAAATTCACTGCTTGTACATGAAGAAAAATCTAAATTAATTGACATGTAAAGGGGTGGCTCTCAGCACAAAGCCATAATAATTGCATGACAGAAGTTTAATATCATTGTTCTCTGCATCTGAAAATGTCATCAATAGCATGCATATGACTGAAGGGAAAAAACCCAGTGTATATTCTATGCATCTGCACAGCCCTCTGCAAATGTTTATAGGACGGTTCAGAGGGTTTATTATTGGCGGTTGGTTCCTAAGCTATAAACATTCAATATTACATAGAGGTAGGTCTTAACATCTTTTCTGCGGCTCACTTTGCATTTTAGACCCTCTCCTACTCAGCTTTGTCCATAGCAGTTTAATACCCATGCTATTCAGAAGACCTTTTGGAAGGTTTGCAATAGCTTGATTTTATAATGAAATGACAGTCTCCCTTACTTGTGACTTGAAATACTATTTCATGTTTCAATAATTTGAAGCAATTAAGGAGATAAATAAGTCTCCATGAATAGTATATATTACAAAATTCTCTTAAAATAAGCTTATAGATTGTAGAATTAAAACATGGACTAGAATTTGTAGAATGTAATAGGAAGCACTAAATACATGAAAACAGATATTTTTCACTAGAATTAGACTAGAAGAAACAATTATCACAATTCTAGAAATAAGTATTCATGGATTAACTCAAAGAGAAGCAGATTCAGCTGCTCAGTTTTGTAATTTAAAATGCATTACTTCTTTGGTCTTGTTGTACCTTAGACATGCTAAATTAATCATTTTACCTATTCTTACCACAGACAATGACTTACTCTCTACCAAATAAAACGTTGGTTTATAAGGAATTATTTCTTTGATGATTCTGATATTGCTTATATTTTTATTGTCTCTTCCATAGTAATGACAAATTGCTATTAAACAATTTACACAGTTGACATCATTAAACATCTAGTTACAATACCTGGCATTAAAATATTTTGATTTTGTGAAATGTTATACTATATGCTTTGTATTTTAGAAAAATTAAGATCATAGCCACTAGCCATAGAAACCTTTCAATTCAAAAATTTTACAGATATAATTTCTCTGCTTATTATTTTCAATAATTTAAAATATTCAAAACGTCATGACTACTTACTAGTGCTCATTTATAACCTAAAATCATCTGTTGTTCCTATTTTTTAGAACTCTGTTATTATGCTTAGCATTTGAGGCTGTCTGTAATCTGGCACTTTCCTTGCTCAACAAATGTCCTTTCTACCACTCTGTAGCATGAATCTATCATTCTACTCAAGATAATATTTTAAATTGTCCCATAAATATATCAGGCTCATTCCCATCATCATTCTTTCATTCATATTGCTCCCCAAAATGTAACATCCTCTTCTCTCTTTTTACCATCTATCTATATTCTAGTATTATGATCATTCAGAATACCTATATAATTAATTACCTGTAAAGAAAGGAAATTAGAACCTCACTTCATACATTCAAAAATGTTATATTTAAAAGTCTAAAAATTAAAGTATAACACAGCTAGAAGAAAATATATGTAAATATTTGAACACAGAATAAAGTCTAAATATAAAACCAATGGAATAAATTATAAATTATCACTGGATTTCATAAAAACAAATTTTCATACACTAAAAATAACCATTGAACAAACTGAAATGACAAGAAACTGAACTCCTATATCAGAAACTGTATAGAAAGACACCTTTTTAAGTTCTCCTTTCCAAATATTTCAGAGAACACCTGAAGGCTATTTATATCAAGCAAAACAAAAATATTACAGTCAAACATATCTCCAATAAGGATTTTCTGCAGGTTTATTTTTAGGGCATCTGCTTATTTTTGCTGCTTCACTCTAAACCCTCCCATTAGGTATTTTAAATGCCTGGGCTTCATTTTTTTCAACAAATGTTTTTATTGCATTGCAGCCACATGCCAGGAATTGTGCTAGATACAAAAATATACTGATGTGTAGCAAATATGATCCCATCACACAACTGAAGGCTAGTGGAAGACAAACTTTAAGTAATTACACAAATTGTGGTTTTCAAAGAAAAGGTGCAGAGCACTATGACAGCATATAAAAGCAACTTCACCTATTGGGGACATGGGATATGTATATGTCAAGAAGACTTCTTATCTACATACAACTGTAAGCTCTAACACAGCAAGGGCTCTATCATAGAGAGATTCTGCATCTTTCTGCATCTAACACAGTAAGTCTTCTATATTTGTTAAATAATTTGTTCCAATTAAAATTTGAGGCTGTCCTTACTCACTAGCCTTCTTTTTTCAGTGCTGTGCATGAAGTCAGCTTTAGAATGATGAATACTGTAGACACTTTGAGAGACAATTTAGAAAGATATACTTTTATTCTTATGATTAAACAATTTAAAAAGAAATCTGTTTATATGATTTAATAGTCAATATTATCAGATTTAATGGTAGAATACTATTTAAACATCAAAGGAGTAACATTCATATTTCTTTAAAAAATTATTCACATAATTCATGAACTAAAACAGCTTTAAAATTTTTTTCACTAACAGTACACATAGGTTGTTGAAAGTTTTTTAAAAGCATGTGTTTTTACACTGTGTATCCTGGAAGTTTATTTATTAATAATTCACAAATATCTTTGCATTGCTTGGAAATATTTAGTGAACCAACATCATCACTGTCTTCTTCAAAGTGATCTGATGTACTGCTATCCAGGACATTAAGTTCTAGTTCGGACACATTTGAAGGCAGGTAAGAACTCACTTGGGATGTTCGTGGTGACTGGCTTTTTTCTAAAGATTTCCAACTACTTCTGGTTTTAACAGAGATGTCTTGACCTCTCTTTGTAATTTTAGAATTGTGCATACTGTTTTGATCTATCCGGTTTTCTTTCTCGCCAGTCCAATGTGATGAAGATAAATCACTAGCCGAGATGCTAGATGCTTCCTCCAAACTTTTATCCTGAGTCTTTGAAATATGACATTTTCTGTATGAGTGGACAGGTGACCCAGCTGAAAAAGGTGGACTAAGGATAGAACTCTTGTCACTACTAGCTTTCTTTTTGGACACTCTTGTTTCACTAGACTTCCTTGTATATTGACTATGTTTTGGATTTTCTGTCCTTGAACTGCTATCATGAGCTTTACTTCTGCTGGTGTCCTCAGTGGTACAGAAATCTTCAGAATAGCAAGGGCTAGACAAGTCATCTGAATACTTTAGTTCTGAGATGTTTTCATAGCAACTATTCTTATCTGGTCTATTGTCACTTACATCAGCCATAAGAATGTCATTATCTGTGGTTTTGACTTGTCTAATACCTATTCCTTTATCTACAATTCTGTCAACAACAGCATCCTGTTGGAAAACACACGGACTTCGGATTTTCATTTCCACATTTCCTCCCAAAATATTTGTAGGGGTAAGCCTTTCTGGAATAATGGAATTTGCAGGACTCACAACTTCTTCCAATGAAACATTATTGATTCTATTTTTACTACAATCAACTGTCTTTTTTTCAGTTGCATATTTCAGTTTAGTTTCTTTACTTGTTCTGGGATCACCAAAAACTCCACTGATTTGTCTTGAGGTATCACTATTTTCAGTAAAAGATGCATCTGAATCTAAATACTCATCTTTAGGCAGTTGTGGCTCCTGACTTTGTTCTGCAGAGCTTACTAGTTTAACTTTGGATGATGGAATTCTGAATTTTGTACCCAACATTTGTGACTGTGATTTTCTATATAGTTCTCTTTTTTCATGTACCACCAACATATCAGGATTTGTCAGCTTTAAACGTAGTCTTAATGTATTTGTTAAGCCATAAAGTAGCCTCCCTTTTGGAACTCTTTTTTGGAAGGTACCACTGCTCTTTTCAGAATATTTATCTTTCTTACAGTTTTCAATTTGGCTCTTTTTATACTGAAGACTCACTGACTTCTCACATCCCCCCATAGAACGCTTATCCTTCTTGGATTCAGACTGGCATGTGGATTTGGCAGAAGATTCGGGTGACTTCTTATCCTCGGTCCTGTATAACCAGGCTAGGTGAGGATGTATATGAGCAGGACTTGTCACAGGTTGGTCATACAACAACGACAACTCAACTAACAAAGCATTTAACAAAGGCAACTGTCTTATTGTATTAATTCTATTTTGTTCAGTTTGACATGTTTGATTAGTTGCTCCTATATCCTGAATATGTGGAGGATTTACAAGCACTGGAGGATGCTCTTGTGTTGCAGAACTTGGATGTTTTAGACAACTCCTGTCTGTTGGGGGATTTACACGCTTTTTTTCAGGAGAAGCACCATCCAATTCCTCAGGTACATTCATTTGAGGCTCAATGGTGATTTTAGCCTGTGCAGGGGGCGGTTTTTCTTGGGTCAAGTTAGTGTAATACAAAGGAGGAGGGCAAAATATATTGGTCTCCATGTCCAATTCTGTGATTTCCTCATTTAGGGAGCTAACATTTCTCCCACTGACAGCACTTGAACATGTAACAACAGAACTGGTTTTGCTATTCTCCACAGAACCCACATTATCAGATTCAGCCTTACTTTGGAGAACCATTTCCTTCAAATCCTTCTGTGCCTCTGGGATTTCTAACTCCCCCAGCGGCCGATCAGCCTCTCTGGGGCTTGGCTGTGAGGCTGGCTGCTGTAGCTGCTGTCTTTCCTGCTGGGTTTGGGGACTGACCTCCGCTCCGCCTCCTGTGGGGGTGACGGTGAGGGGCCGCTCAAGTTGGCCCAGCAGGCGGCTTCCCAGGTCAGTCAGGCGGTAGGCCAGTGCAATATCCCCAGTCCGCTCGCCCACTTGATTATGCAGGGGGAAACGTCCCCGGTGACGGTGGGAGCATCCGGAGGCGGCCGGCCCCACAACCCTGCGGGCCGCGGTGGCCAGCGAAATGTCGCAGGCCCCCAGGAGCTGTGGGGTGGGCGTCGGGCGCCCGGGGGGCAGCTGCAGCAGCAAGGTGGCAAGCGGGGTCCGCAGGAGCCGGCGGTGCAGGGTAGCAGGCTGCAGGCGGAAGAGGCAGGACTTGCCGCGACCAAAGCGGATCACGCCGGGCCACGGTTCGGGGGCGGGAGCGCCAGGGCCGTCAGGAGGGTAAACCAACAGCGTGGGGAAGTCCAGCAGGCGGAAGGCCACGGCGGGGCACACACCGCGCGGCGACGAGGCCTCCCCCTGCTCCTTTTCCTCCTCTTCTTCCTCCTGCTCCACTGCGGCAGCGGGGGGCGGCATCAGCCGAGCTTCCAAACGCACCCAGTCCACCAGCAGCTCCAGCGAGAAGAACCGCTCGGACAGCGAGCCCGCCATTGCTGTTGCCCCAGGAAACGCCGCCGCGGGCTCCGCAAACGGGAAGCTGAAGCCCCGGGCTCTCACGAGAAACCGGAGCAAAAGGCATCGCTGCCTGCTATCTCGCGAGATTTGCGGAAGCGCTCCTGCAGGTCTCCGGCGGTATCTGCTTTGGGAGTTTTGCTGCTCAATGTATTTGGCCCTTTTGTATGCTTACTTGGTGTAAGCCTTTTTTTTTGCCTCCAGACTTATATTAAGACAATTGCTGATGATAATGCTGAGGATATAAGTGATAAAAGACAGTGAGTTTTTTGGGTAATGGTTTTATCACTGCAGATCTTATGTAATTTGGGGGTCAGATCAATATACCTGAGGAATATTGAAAGAAAATCAGGACTCTCCTTCCTTTCCCATGCTAAAAA